>NW_020898021.1:196344-246923 GCF_003984885.1 Neopelma chrysocephalum
TTCCCGCGCCGGGCGGGCGGGGCCGTCACGGCGGCTGCCGGCCCGGAGCCGCTGCGGCCCCGCCGCGGTGCCGTTTGGCGCGGTGAGGGTCCGCACGGCGCCCCGCGAGCAGGGGAACAGCCGCATCCGCACAGGCCCGGGCCGGTGACCCGCCCGCCCGCACCGCCGGCCAGGGCGGCCTGTGAGGACAATGCTCGGCGTCTGCCGGGAGCAGGGAGGGGGTCACACGATGGGAGCCGGCATTTCTGCGTGAGTCTGGGATCTAAAAAACATAGCCGATGCCGGCCCGACACTGCCTTGCCAGCCGTGCTGGCGTGTAGTACCAGAGTCGTTTAGGTTGGAAAAAACCCTTCAGATGAGTTAACCCAACATTACTACATCCACCAGACACATGGCAGTTGGTTCCAGATTACACGTGCCTTTAGTTCAGCTAGAACTGCAGGAATAGTTGTAGCACTGAATAAGGCCATGTTACTTTGCTTAGCATGTTCCTTCTGAGAGGCTGAAAGGGGGAACAGTGCCCATCCTCCCAGAATTTCTGTGATTCCTATGGGTGTTGCCACACAGCAGCACTTGGATTGGGGTGACCCTAAAAATCAATGGAGCTCGCTGTCTCCATCCCCATGTGCAGAAGGCCATGTGATCTTCATGGCTTGCACTTCACCGCTGGACAATGCAGTGTCTTTTCTGTGCTTGTTTTTATTACTGGCTGAGGGCAGAATTTTATTTATTTGTTTCAGATACGACTCTCTTCTGTTTGCAGTCTTGCCAGAAAAGTCACAGCCCCCAGACAAGAGTTTCAAGCAGAGGAAGAGAATAAACCCCTCTTGTAACCTGGCAGCATGTGGCCCGTTGCTGTGCTCGGCAGGCCGGGGAGCAGCGGGCCCTGCGAGCCGCGGGCACGGGGAGCTGTGTGGAGGCAGAGCGGTGCCCAGGCCGGCACTGCGGGCTCGGCCATCATGGAGGAGCCGCGCTCAGCTCGTGGAATGGCCGCCGTGCCGCCAGCGCCGCGCTCGCCCCCGGCCCTCCACGGCCGCACGGGGGGGGTCTGCTGCTCTCTCCCCCCTTCCCCTGGGTGGCCCGTGGGCTCCGTTCCTGGCAGCTCCCTGGGATGCCACACGCTGTTGTGCAGGGCTTTGTGTGACAATCGCTGAGCTGCTCATGTCTCCCGGCAGCTGTGGTGTTAATAGTTTGTCCGTGCCTGTCAGTCACCTGGGGTCTCTCATGGATCTGTCGCAGTGGTACCAGAGCATCCCGAGGGCGGTCGCTGGAGAGCGGCGGTGGGAGCGTGGAGGCGAGTCGGGAGCTGTGCCGCCATGCTGCCCCTGCCCCCTCCCTCCGCCGCTCTCACACTCTTTCTTTCCCCTCGCTCCCACATGCTGTCCCTCCCTGTTCCCAGCTCCTGCCTCCCGCTGCTTCTCTCTCTCGTCCAGAGGGGTTAGTTCTCGTCTCTCATGCTGGAAATGCTGCCAGCAAATGTTTCTGTGTGCTGCCTGCCAGGTCCCTGGGGAAAGGGCCTGGAAATGCAGTGCGGGAGGAGCAGTGGGAGCAAGGGAAAACCATTGTTTCTCACTGCTCGCCTGCTGCATTTTCTAATGGGAAAACATCTCTGTGAGGTGCTGAGCTCTGTCACTGCTGGAGTTGCCCCCTCCCCCTTCCTCTTGCCCCAGAATTTCCTATCCCCAGCGCAGAGGAGGAGAGGCTGCAGCACCACCATGGAAAAGCTGAGATGTGTTTTCAATTTGCCTCCTGCTTATCTCTGCTGTTTGGACAGAGAGGTTTAAAAAGCTGGATTTTCTGTCCCTGCAGAGTAAACAGACAGAGCCCGGCAGCACAAACTATTTCTGGCTTATCAGTGGAGGAATGCAGCAGCTGAGGCTGAGTGCGAGTGGGCCGTCAGCAAGGCCCTGAAGGGGCCCCCTCCCCACTCCGCGCTATTAGAAGTGTGAGAGCCCAGCAGGACTCAGAGGGGAGAGTTGGAGAAAAAGGCAGAAAAGGGAAAGAAAGAGGAAGAGAGAGAGTGAGAGAGGCTGAGCAGACCCTGATGGCTACAGACGAAGTTACAGGAGGGGCTCGCAAAGCTACGAAAAGCAAACTTTTTGAGTTTCTGGTCCATGGGGTGGTGAGTCGGGAAAGTTAGTGAGCTGGCTGGCTCTGAATAGAGGGATGAGTGGAAACTGGAGGCTCTGTGCTGGGCTGGATCGGCTCCTGCTGTGTGCTCCTGGGGCGCTGGTAGCTGCCTCGCCAGGAGAACACTGGGGTCTGTGGAGCCCCCAGCACAGGCACTGATTCATTGATAACATAGGCTTGTGTCTGGGGGGATGTGTGCTGTGCTTTTTGCTGTGATTCTCCATGAATGGCGAATAGCATGCTTTTGAGTCTGATCGTGGTGCAGAATCTGCACTGGATCTAACCCAAATGGGCTTGTAGGACACTTTGTTCTGTAATCAAACTTGTGCTTTGAAAAACAATTCTGATGAAAGCCTGATGAAGCCTTGTGGTGCTGCCTCTGGTTCTTGTCTCCAATCTTGGCTCGTATGTATCCTCTGGCTACTTAACAGGTGACTTTCAGGGGCTTGAAGAGATTAGCTCTGCAGATCTGTAACAGTCTATGGGAACTCACCCACCAGAGAATTTCAGGGTGCCATGCTTAATTAAAGCAATCCTTCATGTCTTTAAAAATGTTCCAGCTTATGTTTAAGAATCAGGTCTTCGATCTCCATTTAAGGGGAAATGCTAACCCTGTTTTGCTGCCATTGGAAACGATGTTCTTTAAATGACTCTTGTGTTTGAGAACAGTCACCATTTATAACATTTGGATTTCTGGTATTGATACACATTTAACAAATAAGGCTGTTAAAGAGCCCCAAGGAATGCAGATATTGTTTGGATACTGATAGTCCCCCGTGTTTCTCTTTTGAGGAATCTGGCACCTCCTGTGACACCTTTTTGAAGACATCAGGTGGGGGGGCTCTTGTACAGAGATCACAGAAGTCTGTGGCACTCACGGCAGGCTCCCGAGTTGTCTCCATGGTTCAGGTTTGCTCCAGATGTGCGGGATCTTGCGCGTGTCCTGCAGATCCTGGATATGGTGGGACTTGCAAGGCTGAGAACTTTGAGGAGGCATTCTGTGTTGGTGAGAGCCGTGCAGAGGGGATGTGGTGCCGGTGCACAGGACAGCCTGGTGGCTCCGATGGAGGGCAGGAGTGCAGGTGGGAGCAGTGGCTTTGCTGGGGACATGTGGGTTCATCAGGGTGGTCTGGATCAGGATGGCTGTGTCTGGGCAGAACCATGGGAAAGTTGTGAGTGTGGCAGATGGGATGGCTTTGCCTTTTCCAAAGTTTCTCTTGACATTTGCCCACCAGTGATCTTGTTTAGTGTCAAGAAGAGCGGCAAAAATAGTTATGTGAATCTGCTTATTCCACATCTAGCTGGGCTTCATGTGAAAGCAGCACGGAGGCCTCTTAAGCCTGGGAAATTTTAATTTATACCAGAATGAATATAGCAGAACTCATTTCCATTACTTATTTGGATGCCAGGAAAGTCTGCCTTTTCTGCCCTGGGAGTTTTGTTGCTAGTGGCATCTTCCTTGAATGTATGTGTTAGCCTGGAATATCTGCATGTGTTTGCCATCTTCCTGCTCCTTGTTGCTGAGGCTTCTTGGCTGTTATTCTGGGGCCTGAACATCTCTTGTATCACCCTCTCTTCCGTTAGGATCTCCCTTAATTCTGCTTTGTTGCCTGGTTTGTTCTTTCCTTTAGTTTCTTCCTGATCTCAGGTTCATTTTGATCATAGCACGGGTTGGGGTACTCACTCTTCCATTATGTAAAAAAGATGAAAAAAGCTATAACTTCATTTTATCTCTTCAGGCCTTGTATCCTACCAAATAAGAGAATGTGCCATGCCAGCCAGTACCTTGAGTTTACATAGTGCTGGCTCCTGCATTTAATTACCACCCAAAGTGTGTCAACATCTGAATTAATTCCTTGAAAAATCAAGTTACATAGCAAACTTTAGAGGAATTCCTTGGAGTCAGATTCTGCTCTAATTTCAGGGACCAGTCTTCTCTTCAAATTACTTACTTTTATTCTATCTATAACATTATTTAATTTGATTATTGAAAATTATTTTCTTTACCCCCTCAAAAAATCTGGAGAAGCAAATAACGGTAGAATGTTGAGAGAAATATTTTTTTGCTCTGTGGGCACTTAAATGAACAGGGTAATTCTGCAGCATTTCCTAAGGGCAGTCAGCTTCTGGATTCACTTGATCTTTCTGAAAACACATGTTCCTTTGGTAAGGTCACTTTACTCTTTGCCCTTGTGCACCTGATCCTGCCTTTGTTCTTTTCTATATTGCCAGCTTAGAAGATGTCTTCTTCCTTGTTTGTCCCAGGCAAATAGGATCCCCCTGAACGGTGAAATCTCTTAACAGTTAAAAATCTCAAGTTGGATGCTTCATTCTCCTCCTGCTTGAGTCGTTGATAGTTTGTTACACCTCTAGTTAGCACTTGGGCTCTTAAAAAGGTTAAATTTCTTTCAGTTATTTATTTTTACAGTGCTTTACAAAGTTTTTACTCCTATTTCATTGTTTTGCACATCATTTTTGTGGGGAGAGATTTTTTTTTCCCCAAAGGCTTCCTCCTGTATTTTGTTCTTTTTTTCCTTCTTTATTTCTAGCATTTTTATGGATAAATATGGCTTTAATCACCTCATTTATGTTGATTTATCTCTTTATTGATGCATTTTCTGCTATCCAGTAGTACATTTCAGGCAGTCTTTATGACATCTCTCTAGGTGTCCAGCTGTTGCCTTATATTTTGTTGACCAAGTTATGAATTTTTCTGCGAGAAATTCCTTTCCTCAGTTTCCTCTATCCCCTAGGCCCTACCACAGGCCTCACTGCTGGCTGGATCCCTTCAGTGGATCCTACCTTTGTCTCCCTCCCTCCCTCATCTTTTTTTGTTTCTTTCTTTTGGTTTTTTTTCTTACTCAAACAAGTATCTGCCCGTTTAGCCCTGGGAAGGTCCACGGTGCAGGTCTTGTCAAAGCTCTTGTCCAGACATCTGTGCTCTTGTGACTGGATTGCAGCCACCTTCCCCGAGTGCCCTGTGCTGCTGACCTTGCCTGTGTCATCTGCACACAAGACCTGCTGAGAGGTTCGTTTTCTTGTCCTCTTGTTGTGACCTTTTTAATCTGCTTCTGTGTCCTTTTTCAGTTCCCACTTTATCTTCCTTCCAAAGCCAATCTTCCTGCCTTTTATTCACCAGATACCCCTGTAAAGGTCTGTGTCCCTCTCTTAACTATCGAGCCATAGCTGTATTTACAATGTACTTGCTGTCAGTTCAAATCACCTTCTTTTTCCCATAGTCATCTTGGTCTTTGTCCTCTGTTGCTATGCTTAGGAAGCTCTCCGTGGTAATATAAGTCCTCATCCATATTTTTTTTCTGCTAATAGGTGTTATTTCATGGTTCCTGCTAATCTCTACAGTTTAATATTAGTTACACGCCAAGATTGCTAATGCATACAAATCTGTATATAACTGATGTGACTCCTTTGCTTATCCTCAGTCCTCTTGTTGTTTGCTTACCTACCTCTCAAATCTGGTCATAGAATTTCATGGTAAATACAGAAACTATCTGAAATGAAATGGCATTTAATACAGTGAAAGAAGGTTCTCAGAGCATACCAGCATGTAAACAAATATTTAATATAGTGATAAATGACTTGTTGCCAGTGTTAGAACAGACAAAACGACAGGTCTGATGCCCCAAAGATAGGTATGGAATGTCTAATAGATTTATCAGTGATTTGGAAAAGGGATGAGCGATGAATTTCATAAACAAATTTTGCATCTTCTGATATGTTGCTGGGTTTAAATCAACTGTCACCATTCAGGAGGAAGGCTTGGATGTCCTGTGATCTGCCTTAGTGTGTAGCTAATGAGAAATCAAGTAAACTGTTAGCCTAATTGGGAAGTGGGGCAGGGAATAATGCAAAAGCAATTGTAAATCCATGGTGTATACTTACAGGAATGTTTTTCTGATTTTGGTAATCTGTATGACTAACAAGCCAAAAGAATGGGAACTTGGAGGGCAGTAGTAGTGGGAGGCCTCTGAAGACTTCATCAATAAGAGAACAGGATTTTTTTATTTGTAGTATCTAAGCATAGAGACTGATTACAAAGGTTGTAAAATCTCTGTCACTGGAGATTCTTAGGCACTGGTTAAAGAAGTAAACGTCTTTCAAAGAGGATGGAGATACTGGTGATACTTCTTTGAGACGAGGGAGGACTGGATGACATCAAGGACTTGTAGTTCAGTATATTATAAAAATTATGTTTGTTTTATTAGAATGGGAAGAACTAAAGATATTTTCCCCAAATCGAATGGTGATCTGTTTTAAGTGAGTATAAGTGACTGTTTCTTCCAGCCAGTCACAGGTTTGTAGAGATCACTATTGGAAGTAGTGAGGTGAGGAGAGTATGGTGAGGTTGGAAAAATAGTAGAGCTTTGCTAATGAAAAATATCCCACTCATTTTTATATTGTCATGGATATTGATACTGTCTTGTCAGAGCATAAGTCAGCTGACACTAGAATAACTAGAAAAGAGCATCATGAGCTGTTGGTTTTGGGCAGTTTGTTCCACTTCCCCACCACAGGGTGGTTCTCTCTGTGAGGGCATCCTCTGGGAATGGGGCCTTGAACAGAGGCTCTGGTTTGCCGTGTGTGTATTCCCTGTTGGGGCAAACAAGGAGATGTTTGGGGTGTGTAGGGCAGCCTGGAGAAATCAAGGGACCTTACTGCAGGCAAGGAGTTTGATTGGGAAGGTACTTGCAGGGCACTGTTAGAGTGAAAACCTTGTACAGCATTTAACTGTGTGAGCAAGGTGCTGGTAGAGACTGAAGGTTTGTCCTTTCCTAGCCCTGGACTGATTGCAGGCTGACAAATAGAGAAAAGTTCACACATAATTAAGAAAAGAAAATGATATTAATTCTAGCCAAGGCTTTAATAGAGATCAGTGTGATTTTGTGCAATATGGGCTTGTTAAACAAATTTGAGTTGCTGATTAAGAGAACTTGTATTTGCTGATGAATGTAGGTGCACAGACGTAATTGATCTGTGGGATGTTTGAATTGCACTTCTCTTTTTTAAAAAAAATAAATACTGTAGGAATAAAAAAACCAGTCACACTGGATCATTTAGCTCAGTGTGCCTGGTTGCAAGGAGCATGGAAGGCTGCATGGAAGTACAGGAGCAAGGCAAAACCTCAGTGATTCTTCATACAAATACTCTGTGATTTGCAGCTCAGGAGCTTTCTGACCCAAAGCTGCCCTCTGGGAAGTGCCTTTATATGGATTTTATTTATGGACATTAGTCCAATGACGTCTTCCTTAACCCATATAAACTTTTAGCATTCAGTGTTTTGTGTCAGGAATTTTTTAGTTTTGCAACTTATCTTACATAAGGAATTACCTGATCCTGTCAACTGTTGTCTGATTCTTGTAAGGGAAGAGACAATGAGGTCTTGACCAGCCCCTCCTCTCTCAATACTGGTCACGATGCTGCAGAGCTCTGTTGTTCCTCTCCCTCCCAAAGCCAGACTTTTCACAGAGCCAAGAGGCACATTCTTGTAGTTCCCTTCCATACATTAGATCACAGCAATGATGTGATCAGGTCTATTAAAGCTGGTGGAACTCAAAGCTGGTCTATAGGGTTTGTTCCAAAGAATGTGGTTTTTTTCTTGGTTGCATCCAAATGTTCCACTTGAGGCTGATGGCTGATTACTCTGAGCTGTGAAGAGACACTCATGAATTAGAAGGATGGTCCCTGAAATTTGTCTTGTGTTACAATTCACAGTTCTGTAAATGGGATGTTTTCTAAGTTAAAGACTTTTGGATTGTCGTGAACATTATATAAAAAGGGGTGGAACCTGGAACACTTGGACTTTTAGGTTGTGAGAGCTTTTGGAAAATGGAGAAAGGTGAATATGGCAGAGAAGCAAGAATTGCAGTACTGAATCTCTAAAAGATTCATAGACATTAAAGAAAAAGGAACTTACGAGGTAACATCTGTAGTTATAGGGGAGGAGAGAAGCCTTGTACAACTTTTATTTCTTGTACTTCTAAGAGTCCATTTTGAAATAACACATCAAATTGGGAAACAATTTGTGCAGCCAGAAACCTGTTGCCATCAGACAATAACAGTCTAGTTTAAATTTTTTAAGGGTTCCAGGTACTTCTGGTGACCCATTCTTGCCTCCAGACAGCATCTGATGTCTCCTCCTGCTTACATTTATGCCTTATAGAAGTCATAGAATGATAGAATGGTTTGGGTTGGAAGGGCCCTTAAAGCTCACCCAGTGCCACCCCCTGCCATGGGCAGGGACACCTTCCACTATCCCAGGTTGCTCCAAGCCCCGTCCAACCTGGCCTTGGACACTTCCAGGGATCCAGGGGCAGCCACAGCTTCTCGGGGCAACCTGTGCCAGGGCCTCTCTACCCTTTCAGGGAAGAATTCCTTCCCAATATCCCATCTAACCCTGCCCTCTGGCAGTGGGAAGCCATTTCCCACTCGTCCTGTCACTCATGCCCTTGTAAGTAGTCTCTCTCCATCTTTATTGTAGGCTCCCTTCGGTAGCTACTGTAACACCTTGACAAGGTCTGTTGTCTAGCCAAGGTAGCTTCTATTTTTAGTTAAAAAAGATGCTGTTTGAATACTTGGTGGTGATTGTTCTCAAGATCTGTCAGTGTCTCTTTAACAAGAATCCAGAGGCTGTTCACCACGAGCCATCAGAGCCTGCAGTGTGGTGCCAAGGTGGATGGAGCCTGTCAGGACAGGACACTGCTGTAGGTGCAGCTCAGCACTCCACTGCAATGCAGCGACTCCCCACTCTGTTCAATCCCTTTCTGAGGATTTTGTGGGTGTTTTTGATTTTCTTTTCTTGATACTTTCTTTCTGTCCAGGGCAGTGTTTGTGCAGAGTAGTACCTGTAAATGGAATCAATGTAGGTAAAAAGGAGATAGGTCTATGGGTAAGAACAGAGATGTGTTGGGGAGAGGAGTCCAGGGTAGATGATTTCCCAAGAAGGAGGATGTGTCAGTGCTGTTTGACACTGTGGCCTTCCCCGTGGATGCTACTTGATTAGGACAGATTCCATCCCTCTGAGGAAGAGGGGAGAAACAGATCCTAACCCATAGACAAATGCACCTCTAAGATCCCTTTTAAAAGCCGTAATGATATTGGAATACTCTTTAGTATCAAGACTTCCTTTTTTTAATGTCAGTATTGTGAAAAATATGATGTATTGTCCATCACTGTCTTGACTTGCACATGCATTTGAGAGCAAAATAAGCTTTTGGATAAGGTAAGGTACTGCTTCTATGTTCTTCTTTTATAAGAGTTTAGAGAGAGAAAGCATTTCTGTATCTTGGGAGTCTGGTGGGCTTGCAGCAGGGAGGTGGTGTAGTGAGTAATGTTTTATCTCTGGGTGATATCGGAGGTAGGAATGTGAGAACAGAGGGGAAGAAATGAGGCAGTGGAGGGATGAGATCAAACGTGCTTTTGCTAGAGCTGTATCCTTGTTCTCATGTTTGTCTTTTCTCTACATTTCTCTATTTTGATGCTTAACAAAGGGAACTGAAGGAAGTTCAAAGACGTCAGACCAAGACTGAGAGTAGATTTGGCTTTCTGACTTGGTTCTCCGAGGCTTAAGATGTCCTTTAGAGCAGCAGCAAAGTGGGCCTGCAGTTTGACCCATGTGGGCAGTCAGTGTCTGTGAGAGGGCTGTGCTCAGGATCCGGGCCCTTCTGAAACACTGTCAGTGGTCCCTGGCTGACTGACGGGCAGCAGCCGGCCCAGTGGTCTGCCCTTTGCTGGAAGAAGGCCACAATGTGTGGCTTGACAGATGACAGAGAGATCTTAAATGCAGACTCAAGAGAGAAGCATTTTCTGGACCATTTCTGTCTGCTGACTCTGCCTGGGTCAGAGGGTGGGGGCGAGTACGTGGGAACAGAGAGCGCTGTTCCCTTCCAGCCGTTCTCAGAGCTCCCTGCTCATGGCAGGAGGCGTTTCCAGCTTTGCTCAAAGCTGCAGTTTTGCCTATTTGCTGCCTGCTGCTCTCTCCGTGGCCACACCCACCGCTGGTTTCTTACATGCACACTTGCTGAATTCACCTGAACTCACCTTCCTGTGCTGGTCACTCTCATGCCTCAGCCTTGCTTCTCTGTCTGTACCAGTTATAGCCCATATTGGTTCTTTGCTGATCATGCATTCCCCTCCTTTCTCTGGTTTCCTTTGTAGATACAAGCACAAGGAGGGTCCAAGGCGTGATCAGGGAGGGCACTGAACTGGATCTACAGTGGATTTGGGTGGTTAATAGGAGATATAGGTCCAAATTATATTAAAAATTATGTTTTATTATTATATATTTAATAATTAAATATTTAGAAATTATAAAAAGGATGAGATAAAGATGAAAGAAACTTTTTGTTATTATTATTTTACTTATTAACTGTGCACAAACCTTTTTCTTGGTTTATAATGAAAGCCACCTGCAGTGGCTTGCATACCCTCAGGGGTGCAGGCACCCCACTTTAGAGACCACTAGTATACTTCTCCCAAGTACTTTCTCAGTCTGTAACTGTCGCTCCAGGTATGTTTTCCATGCCGTTAGCACCCCTTTGGAAGGGGGCTCTGCAGCCTGATAGCCACAGTGGGGCAAACTCACCCCTTGGGTGGTCTGAGAGCCTGACCCCTCTGCTGGTGGCCGGGGTTCCACTGATCTGGCAAGGGCAGTGAACAGTCAATCCCCAGCTGCCCTCTCCAGGCCACACCTGATTCTGCAGAGCTCTGGCAAATGCCCCCTTAGATCGCCTTGGATCACCTCTTTCCAGATGGAAAATATATTTACTGTTACTTTTACTTTACTCCCATGGATGCAGTTCCGTACATTAAGAATTTCTGTGCCATTCCTTATCCTTATTGGAGCTCTGCTCTGCCATCACTGAGCTGCAGGAGGCAGAACTGCACACAGCCCTCACACGTGGGCACACCATGGGCAGTGGCACACTGATACTCTGTGTTCCCCCATTCTCATTTCTTTTGTTTAATGGCTTTTTTTGACCTCTAGTAAGCAGTTAACCGATATTTTTTTTCTGGAAATGTCTGTTTAAACAAGATCTTGCTTCTGCTGGGCAGCAGTCAGCTCAGGGCCCATTGCTTTGTATGTGATACTTGGATTGTTTTTTCCCCGTTCACTTCAATATATATTGAAATACATTTGCATCTTCCTTTTAAGTGTTAAATCTGGCTCATAAAGTCCTTCTGCAGTTCTTTGAAGCTGGCCTTTGTCCTTACCAGTGTGAATAACTTAGCATTACCAACAAACTTTTTCACTTCCTTGCTTTTTTTCTTGCCTTTTTTTTGTTCTTTTTTTTTTCCCCCAGGTTGTTAAGAATATGCTGAAAAGCAGGAGGCCCAGCAAAATTTTATGTGTGCCTTCATTTTCAGAACCAATTACTTTTACCTCATTTCTATCCTTTAAACAATTATTTATCCATAGTCGATTCCATTGCCTTTTGATTTCCTTAAAAGACTTTGTAGACGGACTTGACTTTCAAAGGCCTTTTGTGTGTGGTTATTCTTATTCACATCCTGGTTCAAATGCCTAGAGAGTGTGTGTGTCTGTATTTTTGCATATACATAGACATATAATAAACATCCCGGTAATTCTTAGTATGAAATGAAGCTCTTCTCTCTGTTTTAAATTGCATTTTAGAGGTGGTAATTGTTTTACTGATGTTTTTCCTTGATGACTATAAACTTTTAGGATTTAGAATTGGGTTTACTGTGTGTCTCGTGCAACATTAAGCTTGTGATTTGACCCAAAGTGTCTCTCCAGAGCACGCTGAAGTCAACATAAATGTCAGGGCTTTAGAATGCCTACAGGGCCTGCTGACAAACTACCACATCCATTCCATTGTTTTCTTTATTTCAAAGGCTTGATCAGAGACGTGACCTTTTTTAAAGGATTTGTGTCACGTTAGGAACTTACGCTGCTCTCCGTTGTTGGTGAAGGAGAAAGCTCTTGATGGAAAATGTTTCTGGCTGTGTTTCTGTGTTTTGCCTGTGCTGGCTCCTGTCTCCAGCTGCTCGGAGCCGCCTGCTCGGCAGTGCAGAGCCTGCAGTGGGAGCTGAGCAGCTCTGAGCAGCAGATGAGCTGCACCACTTTGGGCTGCGCGTCGCTGCCATGGGGCGTTTCCTTTGGGCTGGAAGTAGAGCTTTCAGCTGTAACGTGGCCTGGATATGTTACTGAACACTGAGTGTTTTCCCAAGCCTAGTATTTTTCATCCCTGTTTCCTGTCTACTTTATCCCTGAATGCCTCTTTATGACGTCCAGGAAACACCAGTCACAGAGCTCATGTGCTTTGTGTTGCTGCTTAGTGCTTGTCAGGACGATCAAAATGGGGAACCTGCTGGAGCCGGTGTCTCATGATGTACAAATGTCCTGGCAGCTGGAGAAACAGGGGCTAAACTGGCTCTTCTCTCTGTTTCGCTTTTCCTCCAGCGCCCTGGGATGCCATCAGGAGCTCGAATGCCCCATCAGGGGGCTCCCATGGGTCCTCCAGGCCCCCCGTACGTCGGAAGCCCCTCCGTGCGACCTGGGATGCCCCAGACTGTGATGGAAACAACAAGAAAACGCACTGCACCACAGCAGGTCCAGCAGCAGCAGGTGCAGCAGCAGGTGCAGCAGCAGCAGCAAGCCACCCAGAACCGAGCTAGGAGGTGAGTGTTCCGGGAGGAAAACACGGGAGGACGATCTGAGGAAGAAAAAGCGGTGTCTTTTTAGAAGTAGGTAAGACCTTTAAGATCAAATGAGGCAGAGTAGAAGATATACGTATTGTCAGTTTTTTAAAGCAGGAAAAACATTGGCAGATTTTACTTTTTACTTTGTTTGTGAATGGTCTTGAACAAACTGACCTTCACTAATGTCTGATTTTGCAGTTACACTGCTTTTACCTTGCAGGTTTGTCGGGCCATGAATCAGTCGAGTATATTTAGCCTTTAGAGTTAATGAACAGTTCTCTTCTAATATAGTACAATTATTGTATTATTTGTTACCTGTTCTGTATTGTTGCTCTGATTCTGACTGGCTAACAGAGTAGTTTGTAAATGAGACAAGTGGAAAGAATTTTGGTTGGTCATGTGAATACGGGTACTATGGTCACTCAGGAGAGTGGCCATAAAACTTGCAGTTGTCCCAGGCATTCGTACATATAAAGTAAAGAAATATGCACAGGAAGTGATTTCATAGAATTAGAGGGATTTTTATAGGGAGTTGTCTTCTTTAAATATGCTTCCTTTTATGTTGTTGAGTGCATTCTCTCTTAAATAAGTTAGCTAATTTCTTTTTGCAACTTATTAGACCTTAGCAGTCTGGAGTATTATTGAGTGTGGTCCAAACACAAGCAGTCACCTAGGTGGGCTGCCTTTTGCAAAATCATTACAGGTGTATGTACAGCTTCAGACAGTGTTCTGGTGGTGTCATGGAATCCAGTTGTAGGTAAAACAACTCTCTAAGCTCAGTGCTTCAGGAGCCCTGCTCTGTCGAGGTTATATGCCTTGGATCAGCAAGCCAGACTTGGGCATACCTGTATCTGGGATGCATCTGGAAAGGACACCAATCTTGAGAGTATTAATACATTATGGTTGAAAAAGATTGAACACAGAAGGATGTGTGTGAGTGCAGCATATGAGCACAAGCAATGGATGTGTGTCTTGGAGGCCTTGCCCAGCAGCAGCCAAAATGCATATTCCACAGCCCCTCCCAGGGTACTGTCCAGGAAACTGCACAAAATAATGCCCAGCCTTCAGGTACACAGGGTGGATATAATGTGAAAAATTGCCCCTGCTGGATAATTAAGGTAAACTTTATCACCAATTAGTTTCCAGGGAGCATTGGAGGACAGTATTTTCTAAAAGTTAATGGCCTAACTCACAGAAGAAAGCAGTTCCCCTCCCCAGTTCTTAACTGCAGTGCTTCTGATTTAGGACCCAGCAGTGATCTCTACTGCCTTGAGCTCAGCTCACACCAATGCTCCCTGGGTACTCAGGAGAGTTTCTCTGTTCCTTCTGCCATGCCTTCCCTCCAGATAACGTGTTGAATGTTTTCCCTTTGTTTGTTTCCACCTCCCTGTCATTTCTCATTCTGTTTTTTCAGGCACACTTTTCTGGCACCTTGGGTCCAATTCTGGGAGTAATCGAGTTCTATGTCTTCTAGCACGAATGGGCCAAGAAGGTTGTATTTGTCCTTTCTTGGCAGGTTTGATGGAGACAAAAATCTCATTTCTGTAATTGACTCTTGAAGAAATGGTTGAGACCCAAGTTGTTTGGGGATGTTGGTTTGTTACTTTCTTTTTGACTGCAAGCCTGTGGGGTTTTGCAGGTTGTTGCATGTCCCGCTCCCTTTGGGAGGCTGGGACTTGTTCAGCCTTTAGTTCCAGATTCTGTGAAGTGTCTCAGTGCAGATTTGATTTTGTGGGCTGTGGAAGGTGTTGGAGGTTCACACCGAGTAACATTTCAGTCCCATTATTCCTACACTTTTAAAAAAGGATGTTGTTCACCTATTAAGTTGGATGTAACTGTGTAGATGAATTTTCTGTCCCTGAGGAAGGATGTAGTTTGCACCTCCAGGCACAAAGAGCTCCTCAGCCTTGGCTTATATGGGGATGGGGAAGACTAAGAATCTGGTATTTCAGGCCAGGCTTATTATTAACAAACATAGGAAGAGAGTATGTCACACCAGTGCGTGGAAAGAGCTTTTATGTGGACGTGGCTGATGACTGGCTTCCTGTATGAAGACAGCAGGTGCTTTGCTTTCTCTCATTTGTCTGTCACAGATGGAGTGATTCATCTCCTGCTTAAGATAAAGGCTTCACAAATTACAGAGGTGAAGAATAAGGCCTGAATTCCCTCTTGGCCCTGTTAGAGAAAGCTGGGTGACGGGTTTGGTGGGCACAAACGGGTCTTAGAATCTGAAGAATTCAAAAGACAGTGTATGTGGCAGTCTTTGCTACAGTATCATTTCTCAGGCACATACACATTTGTGTGTATGTACAGGAGCACAAGTGTGTTTTTCAAAGGATAGCTATGGAAATGTGCCTATGTATGGGTATGGAAACGGTGTGTATATACACTGCAGGCACACATACATCTTCCCTCATGTGCGTTCATAAAGATGAACAAATATGGAAACATCAGGCCTCTTACCTTTGCACATCACTCGTGCAGATCCCTTACAGTCAAACAGGTGTAAGTACATAGGGAAGTGTGTGCGTGTGTGTGTTTTCATACATCATCTGAAATGCACACATATATGTGTGTTTGCCTCAGCACTCGATTTTGGGCATGCCTGAACAAATGTGTGTGGTCTGTTTGAACAAGTTCCCGTGCTGTTTGCAGGCACTCGGCCAGACGTGCACATGCACAGGGGTGTCTGTGCACACCACACGAGACTGTCCTGCACAGTCGCCTGTACCCAGGGGCAGCGTGTGCACGTGCACTTGCACACATTGCCACCCTGCACCACAGCAGGTGCTGTGATCAAAGAACTTGCGGACTTCTTTCCAGGATGCATAACAGACAGCCCTGATTTGTTCTTAGCTAACTGCCTCCCCAGGCTGCTGAGAGAAGGGGTCTGAGGTCCTGGGCATGGGTGAGGCCCTTTTGCTGATGCATGCACAGCTGTGCACCAGCATGTGGAGATGTCAGGATAATTTAGCAGGTGGCCTCGTTACTCCTAGATCTGTCACCATGGTAACGTGTTTTTTTCTTTAAAAAATGTACAGTGCCAAGAGGAGGAAGATGGCTGACAAAATTCTCCCTCAGAGGGTGAGTCGCTTTCATTTCCTATTCCCTTCACAATCAGTTCAGCATCTTAGTGTAATTAGAGGGATTTTAGAAAATTCTTTCACTTTTTGTTTAAAAATCTAATTAAAAAGTAAGTAGGCAGTGGGTGAAAGTCTGGAGAGGCAGGCTGGGGCTGGGCTGGGGGCTGGGAGCGTGGAGCAGCCTGGCCTGCGCGGCCTCGCGCCTGGCTTGGCCGAGCCAGCACTGCCGCTTGCTGGAGGGACTGCGGTGCTGGGCCACCAGGCACTGCCTGCGCCGGGGCCTCAGGTCTCCACCATGCTTTTGATCCATTTTTGGGGCTGCCCAAAACATGGTCCAGAGCACAGCTGTGCCCGAGGGGACGGGCTCGGCCTCAGGTCTCCGGCCCAGTAGAGCTGCCAGGTTCTGATTTTTGTGGTTGTGTCCCAGTAGGACTGAAGTGCACCCGTGTAAACAACAGAGTTCAGGGGTCTGTATTGTCTGGAGTTACTAATTCTCTTATCCCTGGGGATATGTCTAGCTTTTGGTGTCTGCCTATGCTTGATCCTCAATGCTTAAATCTTCTAATTCCTTTCTAAACACTGAGATTCCTCTCTGCTCCCCTTCTCTTTCATTATTCCCAGAGTTTTCCTTTCCTTTACCCTCTTCAGTACGGTTCCCCAAGAGCCTGCTTGGTCCCAAAAGGCGAGCTTCCTTAGGCTTCAAAACACACACCCTTGTCACATCCTAGTCCCGGTTTCTTTGACTGCTGGTGCTGTTTCTGGGCTCAGAATCCCTTGGGCAGATGTGCCCTTTTACTCCACATCTTTTTCAAGCTTACCTCTCCACTGCTCGTGTGAGCCCAAACTTACTGACAGGCTCCAGAGTCTCTTCTGTTCCTGTTTCACAGGTGCCTTCTACCAGCCACCAGAGGAGGTGAGCCCACTTTGGTACTACTGGTGTCATGTTATTACTTCTTCTCTTGTCATTCCTGCCATCTTCTGAAAGCAAAGCCTCTCTTAGGTCAGCCGTGAGATCTCTATCATGCTGCAGGCTTGAAAGGACCAGGCTACCATTAAACCCAGACCTTTGAACTGCTTGCAGCCTCCCTGGTATTTGTGTTGAAGCCTCATTCCTGCTCTGCTGGGGGTCTGTACTTTCTTATAATGAAAGCTAAGTGTTTTGTACTGTCGGTTTTGTCTGTCCCACACAAACTGTTTTCACAGACAATGATACATGCTGGATGGTGAGGCTGTCCCTGGAAATATACATCCATTTCAAGGCACTTTTTATTTTATTGTTTTGAGTTTTTCGGTTGGCTGGTTGTGGAGGTGTTTTATTTTGTTTGTTTGGTTTTTTGTCTGGTGCCTTTATAAGATGGAAAGGTCTCATAACAGAGGTAACCAAACTTTTCTGGCAACAGAAGACCAGTGCCTGTGTTTGTCAAGTCCATAATAATTCTTTCATAGGTAGAGCCTTATTTTGGTATGTTGAAGATCTCTACAGGTGCTTTCAGAACCATGCTGTCACCAAGTCTTCTTGCCTCTCAGTACCTTTGTTGGTGTCAGCCCGTAGTTTTAACTGATGGAGTGATAAAGGCAACCCAGATTGCTAGAGGTCTGTCTGCAGTGGGGTTTTTATCAGTGCAGCTGCAGTGCTGGTGTCAATGATGTGATGCTCTGTCTGGGTTAAGGTTCTCTGTTACTGCTAGTCAGTGTGGCAGAAACCCCTTACTCTCACTGTCTGTGGGATGGGGAAATCCTGTCCTGTCAAGTGGAGGATTTGCACTGGTCACTGTGGAATGTGTGTGAAACACAGGGTAAAACTTCCAACTTTCTGGAACTACTTCTGCAGTGTTTTCCAGCCAGTCAGCATCTGTTACCCACTGACTTTTTGCAGACTCTTGCTTATGTTTTCTGGGAACTGCACAGGGGAGAGAGGAAGATATTAAATACACTTTACTCTTTAAAACCACCCTTATGTAGTAGTGGAAAAGGAGATGAGTTCTCAGTGTTCCTCGCTTGTGGTAGTGACTCAGGCAGTTGGCACAGATAACCCACTGCTGGATTTCCAAGCTCTCTGGTCAAGCCTGTGCCATAGTGCTGGAGCATATCACTGATCAGTAGGGTCACTCAGCTGCTACAGGTCAGCTATCTGAGAAGGATTTAATTTTGCAGGAATCTAATAGTGTGAAAAATTTAACCCAGCAAACTATTACACATAGGAAAACTGGATTATGGAACTGCATGGGACCTCCTGGCACATCCAGTCTGGTTCCCTCTGTTATGGAAGCCATGACACAATTGCCACCTCGAGACCAGTTAGGTTCCTTACTTCTGACTTACTTAGATCTGGCAGCTTGCTTTTTTTTCTGTTTTGCTAGGCAAGGCAAGTCTTTTAGCTTGACAAGTAAAAATCCTTGAAATCCTGAAAAATCCTTGCAGTTCTTTATCTATTCCAAGTTAAATTCATCTATTTCAAACCTTTTTAAATCTACTTCTCGAGAAATCAGAACTATACATAGTATTACAGATTACTAGTATTACCAGTGGTCGTTCTGTGATTGACTCACAAGTATTTCTGCTTTCTATTATTTGCAACTGATGAATTCCCATATTAGAGCAGGAATTAGACTCTGGGGAACATGATCCTGTGCTTTGTAATGCTATATTTCATCCCATTTCCATTGTAGAGTTCTGAGCTTCCTTACCTTCTCTGTACTGTCCTCTGCCTTGTGATGACAGTGCCACCCAAATTTGTCACTATTAAGGTTTGTTAGCATATTTCTCCTTTTGGCACAGGAACTATTAATGAATGCATTTAAATAAAATCAGTTTCAGAAGTGGTCCATGAGGTACTTCCTGCTTAATACTTTTTTCCTATCCCAGTTCTTTACCATATATAGTTCTTGTTGTAATCCCCTTTTTTCAGTCTTAAGCAGTGGGTCCCTTTATGACTGTATGTAAAATGCTTTACTTAAATGCAAGTCGATTGTATCAACTGCATCTCTTTTGTCTAAAATGCAGCTTTAATGACCACAAAGACTTGGTGAAGCCCAGGCTGACATACTGTGAGGAAACAAGGCCTAGTATTTTTTATAGTGTATTCAACATTAACTCCAGTTCTGTGCAGCAGGCTGTTTCCCACCCCGTTTTCCTCACCTCTGGATCCTTCCCATGTTCTCATGTCACTGAAACCCTCATTCAGTTTTTGAGCAGTTCACAGGTGTCTTCATTCATAGCTGGGGACCTAAATCCGTGGAGCCGATGTGGCCTTTGTGACCCAAGTCTAGCAGTTGAGCCTCAGTTTTGACCTCAGGCCACAGGCTGTCTGTAGGGAAACATGACTGCACCTCAGATTGCTCCTCTTCTTTCTCCAGGCCTTGCCTTCTCATTACTTCTCTTCATTCGGAGTCATGACATTTTTTCCCAGGAACTGTGACTGTGATTCACTGTTCTGTTTCTTCAGCTTCCTTGCCTGCCCTTTCTAATGCAAGAAGCTAAGCTGAGAACCCTTCTGGCTCTAGAGCTGCGTGTCTCTGCTTTTGCTGTTGAACTTGCTGAGTGGAGTGCAACTTTGAAACAGCAAACTGCTCCTCCTTCGGTGGCAGGGCATCTCTCAGTATTGGCCGCTGTTCTTCTCACTGGGGCCCAAATTCCTGTGAGGACTTTTACTCTAGTTGTGCTGACAGGTTTTTGTACAGCTGTCCTCCCCTTTCATCCTCTCTACTTCGTTTTCCTTTACACAAATATTTAGTCAACTTCTGCTGCTGCTGTTCACTGACCACCATGTGGGGTTCTCTGCACAGATCCCATGCCATAATAGCTGTCCTGTTCTGCTTTGGTCACTGCATGGCTGTTGTGCACCTCTTTCTCCACCTGAGCCAACCAGAGGTGAAGAACACCTGGATCTGCCATTCACTCATAAGAAAGAAATGGTTGGGAATGTGATAATCAGTGGTAGCCTTGGATGTAGCAACTGTGAAATAATGAAGATCAAGATCTTGCAGGGAATGAGGAAGGACCCTGGACTTCAGACAAGCAGAGTTTGGCGTATTCAGGAAATTGAATAAGTAGGTGTCATGCCTTGGGAAGCAGCTTGGAAGGGCAAAGTGGCCTGGGGCAGCTGGCAGGTCTTTAAGGATGTTTAAGAGCAGCCTGTGTTGAAATGCAGGAAAATGAGCAGATTTATGAGGATCCCAGCACAGGGAACTCACAGTGGTGGTCCCAACATCAAAAGGTAACGTAGGAGAGGTGGAAGCAGGACAAGCTACAAAGGAGGAGTTTAGAAATGTTGTGTGGATATATAGGGAATGGTACTGGCAAGGTCAAAGCTCAGCTGTAGTTGAGATCTTCAAGGGACATCAAGGACAAGAAAAGCTTCTACTGTTATGTTAGTAATAAAGGCTAACCAAGGAGAACGTGTGCCCATGCTGAGTGGGCCAGGTGACACAGTGACAACAGAGACAGTAAGTCTGAAGCACTCAAAGCCTTCTTTGTCTCAGTCTGCACTAACGATGTCTCCAACACCTTGTGATCAGTGAACACATCCAAGAGGAGCAGCTGACAGTGGACAGGGTTTGAGCCACGTATTTCTTGAGAAAACTTGATTTGTACAACTCGATGGTACCCAGCAGGCTGCAGCTGAGGGAGCTGAGGGAACTGGCCCATGTCCTTGCAAGGCCACTCTCTCACACATAATGGTCTTGTATCCAGGCTGGGACATTTTGGTCTAGATGGTCTGACAACCATCTGGTTTGGTGATGGGGCTTAGAGTGCAGTGGCTGATGGTTGCATTCATCCAGGAAGACAGTGACATCAGAGTGCTGCAGGGATCTGTCCTGTCAGCTGGTCAGTCCACATGGTTGTCACTGGAGGAGGCAGTGCAGTGCTTGCTTAGAAAATCTGCGGATGACACCAAATCACTGGGTGGGGAAACTGGTCAATGTGCTTGTGGACCAGCTGGGGGAATGAACCAACAAGAACTTTATGAAATCCAACAACTCTCAAAGATGGAAATTCTGTGGTAGCTTAATTCTAAAGGAGCTGCCAAATCTCTGTTTATTAGTGATTTTTTTTTAAAAAAAGCAAATTGCTGAAACTGTTTTGTTTATCCTGCTCAGGCAGTGAAGAATGCAGCTCCTGTTGTTCCTTCCTAGGTCCAATTTTATTTATTGGGCTTTTTTCTGAGACCTTGGAGGTGCATGACAATAGGATGAGAGGCAGCAGAAACATGCTGCAACATGGGCAGTTGACTCCCTATAAGGGACCACTTTAAAAAAACCTCCGACAAAACAAACGTATGGTGGTATCAAAACATGGGAACAGGCTGCCAAAAGATGCTGTGGGGTGTCCATCCTTGGAGGTATTCAGAGCCTGGCTGGACAAGGTCCTGAGCAAGCTGATGTGATTTGAACCTGTTTTGTGCAACAGTTGGCCTGCATGACTTGCAGAGGTCCTTTGGATCCAAATTATTTTGTGATTACTGGGGCTAAAACAGTTGTCTACACAAATCATGGCTTTGCCAGGTATTCAATGAATCCTTTGTGTGTTTGAGGACTATTCATCAGCGTAATTCCAGAGGCTCAAAGGGATTGGTCCCAGGATGTGGGTGCCCTTGGTCTTGCCTGCTGTTGGAGGGCACTGTGATGGGGGCTTCTGATATGTCTTGACTAGCAAAGAAGCAGAGGCTGCCTTAACACCAGAGACTTGGGGAGATCAAGGAAGGCTGAGCTGCAGATAGACTTCTTTAGTAGCCAGCAGGGCTCCTGTCAGGTCTCCACTTGAAGAAGCTCAAATTCCTTCAGAATTCAATATCTTACTATGTGACATTTGTGGCAGAACGGTTTATACTCAGTCAGCAGGAAAGGTTTGATAATGCAGTCATGCTGGAGGTCAGTGAGACTGACAGAGGCCTATTCCTTAGGTTTGCTGGTATCCATACTTCACCTCAGGATGCAAAGGAAAACCTAAACAACCTCCTCTAGAAAACTGTCTATGGCAAAAATGCACTTTCCAGATTCTCTGTTTTCTGATGGCAGAAGCTGCAGAAATGATTACTCTAAGTTTTTTTTCAACAGGCAGGAATCAAGAGCTAATCTGTTTGCAGTAGGAGAATGTTGGAGATCTATTCTGTAATCTGTCCATGTAGTGTTGTGAATGTGGGAGATGGCTTTGTCCTGTGCAGAAATGTAAAATGTCACATCTGTTCCTCCTTGCACCTCTGGTCTTGGATCTGTCAGGGGCAATGAGTGCAGCTCAAGAAAACCTCTGTCTCCAACTTAAACTCAGATTTTCTATCACTGACTGATTTTTTCCTGTCAGTTCCTATCAGTATTCTGTCTGTTCTTTATGGTCTGCATAGTTGTATATCAGCTCCTAATAGTTGTATTAAGAGGTCTTTTTATTTTACTAGAGAGTGGCAAGCCTTCTTATGAAGACTCTGAAAAGAAGAAGCACATATTTGATCTCCTGGGAGAAAAAAAAAGTACTAGTTTATTTTTAGCGTCGTACAACTAGACAATCTGAAGTCCAACCCTATCATGAGAACTTACTGCTACTTTGTTTTGCTTTTGGTATACAAGACAGACCTTAGAGTATTGAAAATCACTACCGATGAAATATTCCCTGCAGTCATTGTCAATATTTTTCAGTATTTGGCTACACTCACTCCTAAGAATTTTCACCTTACTTCTGAACTAAACTTAAACAATTTCAGGATCATTATGTTGTCACTTTGATAGGCAAAGAAACTACTTTTTCTTTCTGTATAGGTAGATACATGCTCATAAGAGAAGCAATTGATTGCTTTATGGAACTTTGTATTATAGAGGATGTTTTCCTGTCTCCTAATATTCTCAATAGCTTTTCTCAGAATTTTGTGGAGTTTTCTTGAGTTTGTCAGTAGATTTCTTCATTTATGACTCTAGGGTTCTTTTGGTGATTAATGTATTGCCAAGCATGGCAGTAATTGTAAAATCCTTAATCTTGCTCCAGGTGTTTTTGCTCATGTATTTGGAACTGCACTGACCCGTTAGGCTACAGTGTTATTCTGGGCTATTGTTTTCTCCCCTACTATTCCTAAATCCTTTTAAGATTTCCCTGGGAAGCAGTGAGAGTCGCCATGCTGTAGCTATGCCATAGAATCATAGAATCACAGAATGGTTTGGGTTGGAAGGGACTTTAAACCTCATCCCATTCCACCTCCTGCCGTGGCCAGGGACACCTTCCATAGACCAGGTTGCTCCAAACCCCATCCAGACATGCCCTGAACACTTCCAGGGTTGGGGCAGCCACAGCTTCTCTGGGCTTTACCTCTATTTTTTTTTTGATTGTACAACTACCTTTAATAATTTGTATTGTTTTCTTTCTCCCAGTTTGCCATGGTATGGATCCATATCCTGTGCTCTTCTTTTTTTCCTGATTTCTCCATCCTGTGTCACTTGCAGATTCTGCTTCTTACATTCAGGTTACATTATAAAAGCCCCAGCACCATTCCTATTCTTTATACCTGGCATCTTTGGCTATTTGCTGCTGTTCATGCAGATGACTTTGTTAACTTGCCTGCAGTGAGTTTGGGTCACTGTCATCGGCAGCTGTGGTGTCACCAGTACCCACCTGTATAGATAAATTGCTTTACTGGGCTTTCCACTGCACGTGGTCAGTGTTGCAGCTCAGTCAGCGAACTCAGAAGAAGCCTTTTCTGAAGGGTCTTACATTCTTTTCAGGTTCTGATGGCAGGAGCAGAACTTTGCCTTTACTGTGTTAAGCTGCCATCCTGTTCCTGCAGCCTGTCAGGGTCCCTCTGAGCAGCCCTGCTGCCCTGACTGCCCTGGGCTCAGGGCCCTGGGAGGGCTGAGGCCAGGACTGAGCCAGAGACAGCACACAGTGCCACGGCCTCCTCCGGGGCTTTGGACACGAGGGGCAGAACCAGACCCACACCTGGGTTTTCCTGAGCCTTCCTTCTGTTACTGATCCACTTGCAGAAGCTTTCTTCTTGTCTTCCCTGGCCTGCAGCCTGCTGTCATTGCCTTCCAGCTGTTGTACTGTGGCAGCTGTAGAAGCTATCCCATGATGTTGTTCATATCCCAGAATTTGTAGTGGTGCAGCTGTTCCCTAGTTTCTGCTTCTGTCTTGCAAGCCTTGTGCATCTGTTTTACAGACAGGTGTGGTGGGGCCCCCACATTGTGCTGCTTCTCCAAGGAAATCGTGAAAGCCTCTTCCATCATGTCATTCCCTCCACACTCTCCTCAGTGCCCCCACTTGCAAGTCTGCCATTCCTTTGACACCATCAATAAAAATAAACTTTTGGAAATCAAGGATAAAAGTGCATAATTTAATAATAATCTGTTCTTACTAATTTTTAAAAGTTTGAAACATTTGTATTTTCACAATAAGAAAAAAAATAACCCCAACATCTAGAAAGACACTATCTTACTAATGTTATTAGTAATCTCTTCCAGTTATCTCTGTAATTCTAAGATAAGACATACTTCAAAACCTTGGCCAGTGAGATGCTGTTAATAGGTGCTTTCTGGAGTTTTTTTCAAATAGATGAAGGCAAGAATAGAGAATTCAAATGTTGAAATATTCTTAACACATTTGTAGTTAGAACTGTAGTAGAAAAAGAGTGGAGACTTTCATGGAGCTATGAACTTTTCGTTTAGGGCAAACCATGCAAGAAGAAGGACCACCCAGATAACTGGGGTTCAGTTGCCTGTGAAGAAAACTGAAAATTAATTATGTACTACTGGCTGGGAGTGTAAGAGTACCCTTATCTTTTGGAGCTAAGGTATACCAAAACCTAAGAAAGTTCTTCATTGTGATCTGATACTGCTGGGGCTCCCCTTTGATTTTCCTGAGGGGAAATTGGGAAAGGATATGAAATGGGAACATTATCATGCCTCTAAAAGATTATTCCAATAGTAGAGTGAGAAACCAAAGGACTGTAAGAGCTGCCAAAACTGGCCTGAGTGAGTCTTTGGTCTAGCCTAAAATCCTGTCTTTGCTGTGACCACAACACATCCCTAGAGAAGGGTACAAACACAGCAAGTACAATTCTTCTCTCAAATGCTCTCCAACCTGTGGCCATTTGCAGTTCAAGGAATTATATGCAGTATTGTCTTTGGCTGATTTTGAAGTGTTTGTGCTTTTTAACGTCTTATAATATTTAAATGCAGTTTGGTTATAGGAATGGAATAGGAAATACCATTTCACTTTCATGTGGTAAAAGATGTAAAGGTGTGGAATAGAAATATTTATTGAAGATTACTGCTGTTTCTACACACTTACTAGAAATCTCCTTAGATCCTGGCTCTAGTACCCTGCAAACCAGCTGGGAAGGTTGTATCACCTGTGTGGTATAGCCTGTATCCTAAAGGCTGTGTAGGCCTCTCCCTGCATCACCATGAGACTGGGGAGTCATGAACTGACTCTGATGGAACTCAGTGTTAAAGGTCTGAGACTCTTTTCTCAGTCCTGAATTTGTAATTGACTGCTGTACACCACAATTAATTTCCTCAGGCAAGGAACTGAGGAATCTTTTCATCAGTGTGGGACAGGATAAAAGCACCAGGGTATTTTGTTGGGTCCAGAGGTTTGTACTCGCTGGGAGGAAGCACTGCTGTCCTTTGCAAGCTATCTGGCAACTCCTTGATGTTTCCAGGGTAATGCTTGCTCTTTGTGCTTTGCTCTTAAAAATGTTCGTGTTCCTTTATTACTCTGCTAATACTAACACTTTGAGAAAGCATATGAGCAGTTAGAAATATAATGGTTCAGTTAAAGCTGAACAAAGTTTTTGGCTCTGTGGTTTAGGTTTCTCCAAAGTGTCAGTCTTGCTGTAAACAGAGCAGGTGTTCTAGTATCTCAAAACAAACAAATAGAGTAGGTTGGAAGAGACATTTATTTGATAGTCTTAATCAGTCTAAATACAGCAGGGAGCAGTTGTTCATCTTCAGGCTGGAAAAGAAAATTTAATAATTTTCTTAATAGAAAGGGATGACAAAAAACTGTAAGAGGTATGGAGAAGGTGCCTAGGGAATACCTGACCACTGCTGCCCCAGCTGTGCACGGGGATGGCATCAAATGCAGCTCATTGGTGGCAGGTTCCAAATGAGCAAAAGGAGGTAGTTCCTCCCTCCCTGCCTGGTGAGGTTCTGAAATGCTGAGCCTCGAGCTGTTGTGGGTACTTAAAGGCAGCAACTTCCAACTACTGTCAGAGATGCAATGCTAGAAGAGATGACTGTTGGGATGAGCTCGTTCAGGAGTTCTCATGTCCTTGCAGAACACAGTGAACAGATGTATGCCTGGTGTCTCTCACGTAGGTGTTTGTGTCTTACACCAAATTTAAACCGTAGACTTCTGATTCTAAAGCAAAACAGGAATACCAACTGACTTTTAATTCCTATAGGAGTATTATAACAGTTAAATGTATTATTTAAAAATATAAATATATTAGTTATATAGGTGACAACTAGGGTGAGTATTATAGAAATAGACAAGGCAGTCCCATAGATTTATTTTAATTATTTACAGTTCTTTTCTTATATGGTTTGCCTGCAGGAGGTATTCCAAATCAAGAACGAACTTTTTCATTTAAGGGTATACTTGCCCATTTCTAAGTTCAGATCATGAGGTCTTCCTTCCAGCCTACTTCATATTCCCTTCTCTACTGACTTCTCCATCAAACAGAAAATAAAAAGGATATTTGTCAATAGAACTAACGTAGTTTAGCTAATGTATTAAAATATCAATAAAAGTTGGCAGGATCGTAGGTTGACACCTGATAGCTGGTCATGTGGAAACTTTGGTATGAAGGTCAATTCCAGCTCAGCCAGGAAGATGAGCTGGCAAAGGCTGGCATCCTGCGTGCCAGTTTTTACTTACAATGGGTAACACTTGTTTTTGAAACATCAGATGAACATCCCCTCTTTTTTAGTCTGGAGAGATGCAGCACTCTTTTAGTTTGAACAGGACAAATTTACTGGACTTTGGATTGCTGACAGCAGTGGCTCCTGGGCTGCTGGTAGCTAAGCCTCACTTGAAAAAAAGCAGCTACGGTTCAGGCCTTGTGAATCTAGCTGGGGTCTTCCAGAATCCATTAGCTTCAGTTCTGTGCTCCCACTCTTCAGCCTGTGCTTGTCCCATGCCCCTGAGACCTGCCTCACTGTCTGGGAACTGCTGGAGGGAGAACAGCCCTGGGCACATCTGTCCGAGGGCATGGAATGGGTCAGGATTGCTGCTCTGGAACATGGCAGATTTGTGCTTCCAGTGCTTGGATATTCCTTGCTTCCTTCTCAGATCCGGGAGCTGGTTCCTGAGTCCCAGGCCTACATGGATCTCTTGGCCTTTGAGCGCAAGCTGGACCAGACCATTATGCGGAAGCGAGTGGATATTCAGGAAGCGCTGAAGAGGCCGATGAAGGTATGTTGGGAAAAATTTGTGGATTGTGTTGAGTTCTTGTATTAAATGGTGAAATGATCTTTTCAATAAAAGTCCTGTTACAGGAATGTTTTGGAGTGGGTCAGACGAAGCTCCTAAGATTCAGCAGCTGGGGATCAGCATGCATGGAAAAGTGGTAGAGAAAATTCTGTGGTTATTGCCAGCTCTGGCTTCTGAAAGCCTTTAAGAAGGGGAATAATAGCTTAGGGATAAATAAACACTGATTTTGAAATTTTGTATCAGAATGATTAAAAACAAGAAAATAAGAGATTAGAGGGGTGTGCTGAAGAGATGTATTAAATTTCCAATTCTAATTCGGTCAAAAGCTGAACTTGTGGAATAACTGAACATATGATGGGAAGAATTACTTACAGAAAAATTGTTAAAGATCCTGCAAAAATGTACACATATCCTGTAAAAGGATTATTCATGTCAGAAAGAGAATGGATGACATTTTCTGCAGTTTCCATTAGATCAAGTCCAGCACATCACTCTTCATAATATCCCACTGAAATGGTCTTTTGCTAAGTTTTTTGAGTCTGTTCAATGGAATCATGTAAAAGTTTAGGTAGGAAGAAACTGTGGAAGCTATCTAGTTCAACCTCCTGCTCAAAATAGGGTTGTTCAAGGCCTTGTTGAGTTTTGAAAATCCATAAGGATGGAAGTTTCACAGCCTCCTCAGGCAATCTGTTATGATGTTTGTCCACTCTCATTGTGAAGAATTTCTTTTCAAACCTTAAATTTGAGTTCTTTTGACTGTATAGGGTGCTCATAGTCGTTCATCTAGTAAATCCTGTAGTACAAAGGGTTTTGCAGCCATATATCTGCAGTGAGGTCAAGCTGACATTCTTGTTTGTACCAGGGTGATGGGTGTCAGCCCAACTAAGATCAAGATTCTGTTGTGTTTGTCACTGTACAGGTATCTGAGAAGACATAGAATGCTTTAACTCCTTATGTTTTTCCAATTGATATATTGAAACAGAAAAAAAGAAACAAGTTCCATTAACATACCTAGATAGACAGGAAACTGAAATGTGGACGGCTTAAATCACAAGTTCATTGTCACAAAGTGTTGTATATACTAAACTGGACTCTCAGAAGGAGTAATTTGTTGTAGCTTCTCGATATGGGCAGAACATTATTTTAAACTAGCCAGGAAGCTGGATGTGTTTAAAAATGATTGGAGACTTGGACTTGCATTCATAAATCTGTTTAGTCTGTGGCAAAGTCTTTAATTAGGGAAGTAACAGGTACATGAGGTCCCAGCCATAAGCTGTGTAATGGAGATATTCAGGATCTGGAGTAGGGAACAGTATAAGAGACACAACACTATAGAAACTGTAGACAGAAAATTCTGTCTCCACCTAGGGTTCAGCAAATACATTTTAAATATCAGTTACTCAGTTACTTTACATCTAGAGAATGATCAAACAGATGTTTTTCAAATTCATGTATAAATAGCCCTAGCATGTAGCAGTTGTGAAAGTCAAGATGTGTCAAACTAGAGCTAAGTCTAGATAAATTTGGGTTGTTCTGATGTTAAGTATTTTCATTTTATTATAGTTGGAGCATTAGTAACAGCAATGAAAGTTATCCCTGCATTTCCATCTCTTAACACAGCTCTTGTAATTTTGAAGTATTTGCCTTAAAATAGTGATTCCCAAACTGGGGTTATAATCCTGGGGAAAATTTGAATTTGTCTGAGGTAGGCGATGTAGGGAATATGCAGGACTGCAAACTGGAGACTGTCATCCAGGGACTGTCACTCTTCCACCGGGGACTGGTGTGGGATGTTGAGTTTACCAGACCTGTGTATAGTTGCAGTTTCTCAGACCGAATGATCCATTTCCAGGTTCTCTGTTTTTAGTTTAAAAACGAGTAGTAGGATCAGACTGCCATCACAGTGTCTCTCTCCCTGCTTCTGTGAATTGAGATTCTTTCCCTGCTTTCAGGTTTTAAGATGACTGAGGAATTGCTCTCGGATTTGCACTTTTTCTGAAACATTTCTGACGTAATTTTGTGTGTTCTGCTTTTTGCGTTGTGAGATGAGGAAAATGCAAACACCTGATCTCCTTCTTTAATCAGTCTATGTTTTAAATATGTCTTTCAGGTTCATTAATGGTTTGTTTTCTTAGGTAAAAAATTCAGTTCTCCCAGTCACTGTAGAGGAAGATTTTTTGTAGTGCACCTAGCTTGTTCTTACCACCCACATTGGCTCGTTCTTATAGACCTCCTCATTCTCTCCTGAGAAAGTACAGGATACAACTACCAAATAAACTGCTATAGTGGATTTTATAGACTATTGTGCATATTGTTTTCCATTTTATTCCTCTATAACATGTGTTTCACTTTCTTTGTTGGTTGTTTGTTTGTTGTTGAAGTTTTCATAGAACTGTCTACATGTGTTTTTCACCTGTCGGTGCAGTTTTGAACTCAGTAAATATTGTCTAGCTCCTTTTAGTATTCATGATACTTGTGTAGTCTACCAAGTCACTGATTTTTCTGCTTTGGGTTGGATATTTTCAAGGGTTTGTTCATTTTTTTTCCATTAGTTACCTAACTAATTTTGTTTCTTCTACAAATTTTGACATATCTGTTTGCTGCTGCTCTGGGTGAGAGACGCCTCCATATTCCAGTTCTGCCATGGACACTCTCCATGGAGCTGGACGTTGTTACTAACTTGGTTTTAGGTGGACTGTACAAGGCAGGTAGAGCCTGGACAGCAGGAGAAAGGGAGACATCTAAAATACTCAGATTTGAATAAGGATGTTATTGCAGAGGATTATCTTGGTGATGAAATGTCAGACTTCTGAGGAAACAGTTCCAGATAGGAACTGGATATTGGGAGATATGAGGAAAGAAGGAGTTTCCAGGGCAATGGGAGAATGGAGATAATGTCTTTGGAAATTGAAAGAAGAGGAAATGGAATGAGCAATATAAACCTGAAATATTAATAGAGTATCTATGAGGAACTATTAAGTAAAAATGTTGTTTATGAAGAGGTACAGTTCTGCAAGTAATCCAGGTGGGGATAAAATTTAGGAATGGTTCATAAAATGGCCAAGATAATTTGAAGAGTTGTGAATTTAGAAATGTGAAGTCCTTCACAAGTCTACCACACCAAACAGAGATTCTGGGTCATTAAAAAGAATAGGTATTATGAAAGAGCAGTTTAGCAACAGAAATCCCACGGGAAAGGATGGAGAAGGAATATAGATTCCCAGGAATGTTTTTCTACCTCTCTGCCTGTTTTTACCTGTGCCGACCTGTCATTTTCTGGACTCATGGCACTTTGGAAGATCCTGTTCCCTGTCAGTGCATACAACTGACACTCTCTTTCTGTCAAACCTTCCTGTCACTGTGTTCTCCAGATTTGGCAAAATGTAGTCATTTTCTTGTTCCTCTTCAGCCATAAATCTCTTCCTTTCCCATTCCTCCATGACAGATTATGCTCTATAACGTGCTGTCTGTAACTTCCTTCTCTCCTATGTGTGTGTGAAAGCTTTACAAGACTACTCCTTTCTTATATTGTATGGAGGTTGTTTTCTCTGTGTTAACTTGACAACTGTAGCCTTTTTGTCATTGTATTATAAATAAATATTGGAGATTAGAGTCCCAGAGTAATTTTTGGCAATATCTTGTCTGGAATCTGTGCATCAGACTTAATGGCTGGGTTTTCCATGTGGTGCATGGGAGGAAAAGTGCTGAGAAATGACGCAGCCAAAAGCCACCACAGTGATTGGAAACCTCAGGTAGCCTGTAAAAATGGCAACAGGCATGATTGTATCTCTCACAGACTTGAGCGCCTGGGTTAGGAGTGAAGTGTGGTGCCTTCCTCCACTCAGGTCTCACAGCAGGGTGGAGCTGAAACCTTTGCTGAAGGTGAAGGAAGTTAAAGAGAAGGGTAAGGCAACAAGAGGGGGTGTGTCCCTGTGTTCAGGTGTGTCTGCAGGAGGACTGTTACCAGATGCTGCGTGATTGTAGAATGCAGATGGGCAGAAATGTGCAGGGCAGATGGTTTGCAGCATGAGCTGTATTTGTGACTGTCATTTACAAATCTGAACTGATTCAGCTTTGAAAGGCATTCATGTTGCAAGAGGTTTGCAGATGAGTTTTAGCAATGTGGGTAGGTCCAGCTAGGACCTTCCAGCCGGGAAGGACATCAAATCATGCTTTTCTTACAACAATTTCTCAAATATCTAATCCAGAAGTAGAGGATGTATTGCCTCTTGGGCTTGGCCCTGCAACCTCCTGTCTTCCTCCACTTACAGCGAATTTCAGTACGTTTGTATAGCCAAGAAAGGAAGTTTCAGATTCAGCTTTTCAGTATATTTTCTTACATGTAACCGAATCCTATATTCTAGTATAACCTGCTGCAACTGTACTAAACATGTAGATTCTCTACTAAATGTGTGACTGTCACCTTTCCTGTGGCTTCCTTAGGTCTTGGACTTTAACTGGAATTGTCCTTTTTTTTTTCTCTGTATGTGCAACAGCAAAAGCGGAAACTGAGGCTTTACATCTCCAACACATTCAACCCTGCCAAGTCGGATGCCGAGGACTCCGACGGCAGCATCGCTTCGTGGGAGCTGCGCGTGGAGGGGAAGCTCCTGGATGACGTATGACTGACCTGTGCTTACCTGGGGCTGGCAGGGCTCTAGAGATTGTCCTGCGGGGTGCTGGGGACACCAGCAGAGACATCTCTTAATGGCAGCACTGGCTTGTTGCTGCTGGGAAGGCACCATGTCCAACCGGAGAGAGGGATAAGGCCCTAATGGGAATGTTGGGGAGAGCAGCGGGAAGGGAAACAGACTTAAGGACAGGACAGGTAGGGGGAGGTGGAGAGAAGAGGGCTGAGATGATTCCCTTAAAAGAGATGGCAGGGTTCAGGTCACAAGAGGTATGAAAAGTCAGGCCTACAGCAGGCATTGCATCTTGTGAAGAGCAGGATAACAAGGAGAAGGCAGTACTTCATATTCCTAGGGAGAACAACATGATGTATGGATGGTGAGAGCAAGGATGGGAGAAATGTTTTATCATTATGAAGTCCTCAGAAACATCAGTGATGGATTTAGCTTTCCTTGGGGAAGGCTGGACTTTCCTAATAAAGGTGTCACCTATTTGAATAGACTTTGCAAGCTGAGTATTTACAGGCTAAACAGATTAAGAACTTGCATGCGTGGAGAGGGCAAGGCTTTCGGCTGTCTAGAGGTAACTGTACATGAATCAGAATCAGAATCTTCCTGGAGGATGAAGTGGTGACAAAGTGCAACATCTGGGAATTGAAGTTAGACAAATTCAGTTTAGAAATTAGAGCATATGTTTTAACAAAAAAAAGAGATTCTTTATTGGAACAAAATATCTTTTCAATTACTGGCATTTTTAATAAAATATTATCTTCATTAAATACAAAGAAATAAATTGGAATCCCTTAGACTATATTCTATGGAAAGTCAGATTATGTGCTTATAAACCTTCCAGTTTTTAATGTAGACAGTATGAACTGTGGAGTAAACAGTGAATACTGATAATTAAATGGAAAGACAAAATGTAAAAGGAAACAGTTTTACCCAGTGTATGATCAATCTGTAAAATTTACTGTTATCTGATAAATCAGACCAAGAAATTAGCATTCATTAAGAAACCCCAGGCTGTTAAAATGAAAGGTATACAGCGGCCTTAGGATCATAGAATGGTTTGGGTTGGAAGGGACCTTCAAGACCACCCAGTGCCACCCCCTGCCATGGGCAAGGACACCTTCCACTATCCCAGGTTGCTCCAAGCCCTGTCCAGCCTGACCTTGGACACTTCCAGGGGTGGGGCAGTCACAGCTTCTCTGGGCTGTGCCAGGGCCTCTGAGTAAAAAATGACCAGTCTAAACCTACCTTCTTTCATTTTAAAGCCGTTCGATTTTATTGTTCCACCACTGTTGAGATTTTTGCATCTTATCCTGTGTTTGTCAGAGGGAAAACTCAATTAGAGTGACTGCACTTGTGGTCTACATGAGATTTAATGTTCAAGACAAAGAGAGGGGCTGAGAAGGAAGCCTAGGACACAAGCTAATACACATAGCCTTAAACATATCTGGTTCTTCTGCTTGTACAGCTCAGCAAACAGAAACGGAAGTTTTCGTCTTTTTTTAAGAGTTTGGTTATAGAACTGGACAAAGATCTTTATGGACCTGACAACCATCTTGTGGAGGTGAGAGGGTTGTGCACACTTCGCATACACACGTGATAGTGGCACACATAAGCACCCAGGTGCCTGTTGTCTCCCTTGTTTAGGTGACCTTGTATTTGTTATCTCATTTAAGGTATTTTCAAAGTTTTCAAAATTCCATTCTTCTTAAGAATGTTTGCTAACAGAATCTATTCTGAAAACATAGATGTAGTAGTGATGTAGTGCACATCTGGAACAGAATGTGTGAAAAGATGAAAAAATCATGCACATTTTTCCTATCAAGTAAAGCATAACAGCAGAACAGATTCTGCACTAAAGCTGAATTGAAATGATTTGAGGGGGAGGTTGTTGTGGTTTGGTTTTGTTGTTGTTGGGTTTCTTTTTTAAATTGCCAGATCTTCAGAAGGCTTGTACTTGTCTTATTCTGGCACGATGTGCTGTGCAAGATGCACCTCCATGGGCATCAGTGAAAACAAGGCTGATGGTCTTGTTTCTCCCTTTGTCAGTGGCACAGAACTCCCACGACCCAGGAAACGGACGGATTCCAGGTGAAGAGACCTGGGGATGTCAGTGTGCGATGCACGTTACTCCTCATGTTGGACTACCAGGTCAGTGCAGCCACTGGGACACGGTGCAACAGAGCAAATTCATCCTGTCACACACATCAAAAAACAATATGCTTGGGCTCAGAATGTCACGTGGTCCACTGAAGTTAGAATGATACCCAACTGATACATTACTTAAAATTTAAAGGGAGCACATCAAGTGAGCTTCTCATATAGTCTAGCAAAATAATAGGTCTTGGCACTATGATAATTAGTATTTTTATTGCTCACCTGCAGAAAGAATATGCATTTCCTCCTCTGGCTTCTTAGAGAATAATCAGATAAGTTGAACACGAGTTACATGTGTGGTTCTTTAAAAAAATTCAAAGGAGTGGCTTTTGCTAGTTCGGTGGTACCTGAACCAGCTGTGTAATTCCAAATTATCCAGGGAATTTGTATTACTAGGGCTGCAGACCAGGGTAGTTGAGTTGTATCACAGAGGTGAGAAGAAGAAATATATTCTGTTGACTGGTTGTGGTTGGGTAAATGTTCTGGTATGCACCAGAATGGTGGGAACATGCCTGAAAAAACAGAGTTCCAAGACAGTTTGTTGATGTGAGGTGGCTGAGCAGTCATTACAACAGTGGAAGCATCATCATGACTTCCTTCTCCCTCTGTAGTTAACCTCCAGTAGTTCAGAGGAAGGGCTGTTCTATTTCTTCTCCCACTCCTTACAGTAAAATTATGCATCAATGTTGAAAAGGAGAATTCTTTCCTGAGTCTTTGTGCAAGTTGTTATTATTTAAAGCATATGCTACAGGTAAGTCTGTGTGCATGGCACACAAGTGTCCCCCTTCCTTCTTCCAGAGCATCAGCAGTAGGATACAGAAATACAAACTTGTGTTTTTTCAATCTCTGCCATTGAATGGGGTGCTTCTCCCAAGAAACAGAGTGCCCTGAGAATTAATACTGAAACTTCATACCTGTGTGTCTGTCTGCTTTCCTCTCCACTGCCCCCTCCTTCTGTTCCCGTTCCAGCCCCCCCAGTTCAAGCTGGACCCCCGGCTGGCGCGGCTGCTGGGGATCCACACGCAGACGCGCTCGGCCATCATCCAGGCACTCTGGCAGTACATCAAAACTAACAAGCTGCAGGACTCTCACGATAAGGAATACATCAACTGCGACAAGTACTTCCAGCAGGTAACTCCTTTTTGGGCACAGTAGCTCTTTAGAGACAAACTATAACATCCGTCCACAAGTTTGGGATGAGTTGGAATTGGAATGAAAATTACTCGTTTTTATCTTCCCTTAGTGATTTGCAGTGTCCTCAGTACTGAATGGCTTTCAGCATGCACAAGTAATATCATTAGCACCCTCCCCATGTGCCAGTGTTGTCAAAATCCCCTCATCTGGTGGTTCAGCACTCCCACAGAAGCTGCAGCCTTTCCAGAAAGGAGGACTTCTGTATTGATTTGGTGGAATTTTTTCCCCCAGTATATCATTTTGTACTAAGAAACATGAAATAATCTGCTGATTCTGATTATCAAATCATATGTAGACCCGTTTTCTTCCCTTCTCTTTCGCTGTTCATGAAGGATAGAAGACATGGAAGATATAATTAGAAAAGTTATTTTTTCCTAAGTCTGCTTCAGACAATAGAGTACCCTTAATGATCTGCATGATATTTTGAAAGCTGCACGTTAAGACTTTTTGTCTTTCACAGTGACTTCTAGAATTAACTAAGAAGGCCACTTAAAAGCATCTCCACCCTTTCTGTAGATAGAATTATATTTATTTTGTAAAGATAATGTTGTCTGAGCTGTCACTGTCTTAATTGACTTTGTTTTCCTGTAGGTTTAGGCTCACATGATTTGTAGCAGACCCTTTGTCTAAAAAAGTACACACGTTCGTATCTTACTTTTGATAAACGGGAGGACCTTCTCACTTTTTTTAAATTTTCCATTTAAGAGCTTCACTAGAATAAGAACTTGCTAAAGTCACCTTCTCTTTGTGTATCTCATTAGGGGCTTATTAGCTTGTAGGTCTCCTTTATGTTGCAACTCTTCAGGAATGTCATCAGACCTGGTAGTTGTCTTCTCATTCTCAGAAGACGAATCAGATGAGAAAGTTTCAAAGTAGCTGATTGCCTTTCTAGAAGACTGAACCTCACACCCTGCAAGAGCTGGCTAAGCTGGAATAGTTGCATAAGAATGCAGCGCTTGCATAGATTTAAATCATAAATGGAATTGATTTGAGTGTTTCTGTTTTCCTTAGGTCTCTGGCAAAATTGTCCCAATTAGCTAATCTTGCTTTCAAAACTTGACATTAGTGCTTAAAAATATGAATCCCATTCATCAAATGAAACATTTCATGATGAGGTTTTTTTTGTTTTTCACTCTAATACTCTAAGATTGAGAGATGGAGGGTAAAGGAATTGGGTTAGTAATGCCTTCCAGTCTGATAATATTTCTGTAGACTATATAGTTTTGGTCATATAACTCCTGGACAAAACCATGGTCCTAGCTGGAAGCGTGCAGATCCCTTAGGGGAGCAGCGCATAACAGATTCTCACTCCATTCATTTAGATACTTGTCTTCTCCTTCGCTGTGCCAGCTCTTCTGAGTCCTGCACTGGTGTGCTTGTGGTTGTATCTAAAAAAATACTGCTGAATGAGTTACCTGACACACCAGTATCACTGTGGCCAGAGAGCCTTCAAAGCCAGGGATTACAAGTTTATACCATTAACTGCAGTTCAGAAGGAATGTGAGAAGTTTTAGGAAAATTCCATGTAGCCTTAGTTTCCGGGCTCCCACCCTTCTCTAACTAGTGTGTATCCTTGATCCCTTTTCCATTCTTCAAGCTCTTGTCTCTTGGGCACCCATGTTAGGAGTTTGACAGGAGTGTTGAGCCAGCAGTGACAGCAGATTGGGTGTAGCTTGGTATGCAGAGATTTTAGGTGGGAATTCCACAGTCGTCTCTATCAAGTGTCAGAATTCAGAACTGAAACAAAGAGTGAGCTGCAGACTCAGTATCTTGTTACTTCCTTGTTCTTTAGAAACTAGCTGGCTGAATTCCTGGATGCAGGCAAGTCCAACAAATCAGACAAATTTTAGAGTTGATGAAGATGGATCTTTTTCTGTTTAGAAACACTGTTTACATCAACAAGGAGATTTGAAATCCATTGTGTTACAAGTGAAAGCAAGAAAAAAGGTTCAAAGGTATTTCAAAAGTCAGAGGTGGCTTCTAGCTATTTCTGCTGCCAAATTCCCTCACTTTCTCACTGAGAAAACTGTGGGTTTCAGAAGATACTGTATCTGGGGAACTACAGCATCTGAGTTTGTATGTCTGTTCTACAACCTCATAGTCCTTTCTTTTCAACCCTGCCTTTGTCCTTTGTCTCTGGAGCTGTAAAGCTTGTCTCTATAGATACAATACTACAAGTAGTGTATCTCTTCTATCAGGTGAAAATAGTTTCCCTAACATTTGCATAGGCCTCAATGTTTTCACAGATTGCCTTTACATAAGGGTATGTTTGAAGGCAAATGTTAATATATAGAAGGCAGGGGAGGGTTAAATCAGTTTAAATGGAATACCTTTAGAGAAAAACCTGTTCACCTGTTCAGAGCATTAAAAATCCCAGTAGGATAATTATATTTCTGAAAATTCCAGGTGCAAGGAGTGTTTCTAGATTCATGGCAATGTACTGCAGTTACTCACAGAAAATTTCCAAAACCTACAGCTTTTAATCCTTTTCAGAATAAATTTTTTTTCTGAAGTCAGTACCTATTTGTGGTGTGATTTTCAGGGTTGTCCTGTGCAGGACCAGAAGTTGGACTTGATGACCCTCGTGGGTCCCTTCCAACCTGGGGTATTCAATGAGTCCATGATTCTGTTTAGCTTCTGGACCATAGTGAAGAGATGATAACCATGAATTGTTGTTCAGAAAGGGGTGGGTTCCTTCAAGAGGCTGTTCAGGCTGTGGTTAAAAATATGTAATACCATGTTGAGTTTATTTTTCCTTAATCTTAAAATAAATAAATTGCAAATAGTTTTAAAATTCAGAAATGTTTTCTTGTATTTTTCTTTACCACAGAATACTTCAGGAAATATTCCCTGGGGAAAAAAAAAAGCAAGCTGTTTTTATGTTTCCTCTGGTTAAAAACAATAAATAAAATTTTCTTTAAAATGTGCTGCTGCAAACCCTCAGTGAGAAAGGGAGTGTTTGCTTCTCTCTCATCATTGATACAGTTGATCCTTATGTCCCATTAAAATGTCCTGTGCTCTTCAGCAGCTAAACCAAAAGTGGAACACCTGAAATTGTCATCATCTGATGCATCTCTCTGTGAGCCCAGATATAAGTACAGCAGCAGTTTACAGGGGCAGAAGTGACCAAAAATTTATTCTGTGCAAGGAACCGGAATTAGAGTTTTCAAAATCACCTTCCTTATGAGCTGCTGATTTCTTACTTTCTCATTTAATTGCAAGTTAGGTTTTGGACAGACAATATTTTTTGTTTATTGTGTTGCAGATCTTTGACTGTCCACGGCTAAAGTTTTCTGAAATTCCTCAGAGACTCACTAACCTGCTGCTGCCACCAGACCCAATAGTGATAAACCACATCATCAGGTAAGCTGGTCAGTCAGCTCAGCACTGTCATGTGCAAAACACTCACTAGATAAAGTACAGAAACAGCTGTAGTAGTAGGCACCAGAATTCAGTACTTCCAGGTGATTACCTAGGACTTTGTTGCACGCTCATTCTCTGTATTATTCTAGTCTCTGTAATTCTGAATTATTTTCAGTAGAATGGCACCAGTTCTCTAGAGGTATGCAAAACAACTTTTATTTTTATTTCTACTAGAAATACCATTGAGAGAGTTGGTTGGATTTCTTTCCTAAGGGGAGAGGAATGAGAGTTTGAACCCACAAAAAGAGATAAAAAAGGAATTGAAATAAGAAGTTGTACATCATGGGCAGTCCTATAAATCACTGAGCTCTTATGTAAAGTGTACAACAGCATTACAGTTTCAAATGCAGTGGCCAGTCCATGCATGCTTTGTTGGGATTGGGTCAGCTGTTTGGGTGTTGGTGTTATCCTGACAATGCCATGGAGCCAAGAGATCTCCAGAGATGTACAACAAAGAATGCCTGGATTCAGAGAAGGCCGTTGAGACCAAGATACTGAGCTCTCGCATCCTTGTCAAAACAGATGTTTTTCTGGATAGCAGATAAAATACAGCTTTCAGCTGTCTGGGGCACTTCAAGCACATGCTATATTTAAGTGACAACTGTGTGTGGAGAAGGGGGACAAAGAGACTTCTGGGGATTGCAGTGTTACTGTTTAGATATTTCGATCCGTCACAAGCTTCTTTGTGGTCTTGGTCAAAACTCTGATTCTAGGTGTTTAAACATTACTGTTACTTGAATATAGTGATTTGATTTTCTACAGAATATTGACAACAAATGTTTCTGAATATGCTTAAAATTTGATCCTTTATTTTAAATTTGTAACGTGATAGAAAGTTTAAGTATTACATAGACTGTGAAAATAAAATTTGCTTTTTGATTCATTTCAATGTATCGAACAGAGTAATCGAGAAGCAGCTTGGCTGCCATGCAGCTTGATAGCTGTGTACATACTGTCATCAATCATAACCTAGTGACCTCTCTGATGGACCACAAAAAAGCTGAAGTCCTCAGAGATATGTAGTCATTGCTTAGAGAAAAATGACAAGGAACTGGTGGTTATGTGTGACAGTGACTGAAGTCTGATTTACCAACTACAGGATTGAAAACTGTTTGTTTGTTAAGGAACTTTAAAGATAAAGTAAATGTTAAGTCTAAATGCCAACAAAATAAATATAAATTTAGGACAGGACAAGCCAAAGAAAGATACTGGTATTTAGTCTATTAACAGGTCTCAGGAGGACGTTAGGCAATTTAATGAAGACTATGTCTGTCAGTAGCTTTTAAATTTGGTGGTCTGGACAAAAGCTCCAGCTTAAAAATCTGTGAAATCTGATGGATGAAAGAGGAGAGACTATACTAGAATATACGTATATATAAAGATACCCTGTTCTTACACTCTTCTCCCAGCATCTGCAACAGGCTTTATCAAAGAGTGTGTTCTGGGCTGGATGGATATTTATTCTGACTCATTTTGGCTGTTTTCATGATCTTGTGTTGTACTCTCTATAGCGTTGATCCCAACGACCAGAAGAAGACGGCGTGTTATGACATAGATGTAGAAGTTGAAGACCCATTAAAAGGCCAGATGAGTAGTTTTCTTCTCTCAACAGCTAACCAACAGGAGATTACAGCATTGGACAACAAGGTACTAGCCCAATAGTAAAGTATCCCATGGTACATGTACTCATCGTGTAGCTTCATATGGGTTTGGTGTCACATGTCAAAGACAGTAATGTCTTGAGACAGGGGCTTCTCAAGGGGATGTGCTTTCAAGGGATGAGTCGGCCACATGCAGTGGGAATACACAGGGGTGAGTGGTGTTCCCACTCAGGCTTTGATCCAGAGCCTGACATGGTTATCAGGGTGATAGAAGTAGAATTTCACAGGTAGTGTAATGAGTCCCCTGACATTCGAGAACCACCTGAACTGTATGACTAACTTTTTATTGAGGGGTCGTGATATCTTGCTAAATTGCTAAGGCAAAGCTGGCAGAATCTCATACTCGGGTGTGGGATTTGTATCCATGACTGCAGAACAGCTCTCTGCAGTAGGTGCAAATATGGAACATGCATGGCAGGAAAATCACTTGGAGCAGTTTGGCGGTTTTAAGTGTTATTGAAAGAGGATCGTGTGCACTTCAAATGATAGTGTTTGTCTTAGGGTGGTGGTGGGCTCTGCAGGCTGTATTAGGGGTTCATGTCACTGTTGGCCAGCTTCTGCCATGTGTCAATGGCTGATTTGGCTTGGTAAGGAATAAACAAAAGTGGCTTCTCAGAGCAAGGCACAGCTTCTGTTTGTTTTTAACAAATGTGTTAAACTCTGGTGTTCGTGCAATTTTAAAGGGGGTCTGGCCACCAGCAATCCTCGTGGATTCTGGTAACTGTTGCAACATCTTTTCTTTTATGGCTCTCGAGGAAGGTCCTTTTCAGCAGGGCAGCTGCTCAGTCAGTTGGTTCCCAGCCTATATAAGCTTGCAAGCAGCAGGCAGGGTGATATTCTGTTTCCAGTCCAGCTCACTTTTTCCTGTGTCTTGTCTCACCTCTTTTTTGAGCATTTGCTGGAGCACAGGGCAAGCTGTGGTAAGAGAAGTTAAAATCACTGCTGGGTGGATGGGCACAGGCTGCTGCTGTTACCCCTCTGTGCCTTGCATTGCTGTGCTGACACAGATCCTCTCCTGGGAACTCGGTGGGTGCCGATGGAGTTCCCTCCACACAGCTGTAGCATTTTCCCAAAGAAGGAATGATTTTAAGTTGACAGCAGCTCACTTTTGTTAACTTACCATGTAGTGCCTACACTAGTGGCCTTGATGGCATAGTCAGAGGAGGATTATTTTCTCCCATGTGCTTGGCCCCCTTAGCTGCTTTGACAAAAAAGATGAATGCATGAAACTAAACAAGATAGGTTTACTATCTCAAACTAGAATGTTAGAAGAACGGGGTAGCAAACGTTTGCTTCTTTATGTGTGTAGTGCAGATGATTCATTAACTGTCCTCCTACTGATCATACTTGATGTTAATATCCAGGAACATTATAGGACCCTGACTTCATTCTTCCTTCTTCCCTGCTAGTTAATGCTCATTTCCTTCATAATACTTCTGAATATATGATTCATTTTCTATAAACCTTCCGTACTCCCGATTTCTCACTGTTCACACTCTGCTTCTTTTTGCAGCCAGTGTGACTTTATTAGGCTTTCTCTTAAGAAAAAGTTTAGAAGTCATGGCCGTTCATTTAACGTGGACTTGATCAAGAAGTTGCTAGAAATTTTAAGGATTACAATAGGATATGGAAGATACGGTAATGATGATAACCAGGAGAATAACTGCTTTCTTGCATTGGGCACTGTTTAAAGACATATTTATATAGCACCTTTCCCCAGAGATTCCAGACTGGGCAGAAAGAGTGATTCTACACAGGAAACTATTACTTTTTATGGTGACATGACAGCTCTGCGAGCCATGCAGCAGTTCAGTGCAGGAAGTGAAGGAGAATCCTGTACCTACTTGTATTGCAGAAGTACAAGTGAAACCAAAATGTAGTGGCAGGATTGCAGTTAAGTTGCTGCTGTTTGAAGTGAAAATGCTCTAGGAAGCTGCACAAGTCCGTGGTATAAAATTGTCACCTTTGTACGTTACCAGAAATACAAAGATGACCTGAGGGTCACTGGAGAATGGTAGAAATTAAGTAGCATATTTTGGTTTTTTTTTCCTGTCAGATTCATGAGACAATTGAGTCCATAAATCAGCTAAAAATACAACGTGATTTCATGCTGAGTTTCTCCAAAGATCCCAAAGGATACATCCAAGACCTTCTCCGGTCCCAAAGTAGGGATCTTAAGGTAAGCTAAGGTTTGAAAAAGAATGAATAGTGGAACCAGAATGGAAGAATTTTATCTAAATGTATATAGAGTGCATAGCCAAACATCCAGGATGGATAATTGGTGGAAGACAGACAGTTGGTGGAGTACTGCAATCCCAGAGCAGACAGTATGCAGGAAAGGCAGTTTAGGTTGTATTCCACTTGCAGTGAAACAGCAGTGCCTGTGAGGGTGGTGGGTGGATTTGTGGTCAGACAGTAAGATCAAAGTGCAGGGCTGTGTTGATATACTCTGTAAAATCAAAGCTATATAAAACTCAGCATGAGCATCCTATAGTACAAGAACACAATTTTGGGGTGCTTTGTTAGTTCATAATTTCATCTTATTTAAGAAATAGGTGAGTTAAATATCAGCTGCCTTTGAGCTTATCTTTGAGATATGCGAGAAATGGAATGTAAAGAAGTTCAGTTGTTTCACAGCAAAAACGAATAATTTATTTTTCATAAAATTTCACATTTTCTGTCTTTAATTGAGATGCCTCAAAATCAGTCATATTAATGAATCCATGAAATTATTTTATTAAAATCATTGTGTCTTTCATATGTAAATGCCTAGTTTGTTAGTCAATAGTCTTACAAAAATCTACTGTTGAGATTATGGTTATTATTATTTACATTGTATTCAAAAGGGGATGGCATCTGAAAGAATGTTTAAATAAAGCAGCCTTTGCCTTGAGGAGCTTTCAAACAAAAGTGTTGTGGGGCTTCTCTGGCTACATACATAGAATAGTTGTTCAGAGTTTTCCCTGACTGACAACCAGTCCTGTAGAAGCCTTCTCCATGATGTTCTGCCCTGCTGGCATCAGAGTTGTGATTGCACAATACTGCTCTGTAAAATATGCTAATATTTACCTCTGATTCTGTGATGCTGGAGACTTGGTCATTAGAATTCTATTTTTTTATAGAATCATAGAATGGTTCCAACCCCCTACTGCCCTGTACAGGGCTTGGAGCAACCTCGTCTAGTGGAAGGTGTCTGCCCATGGCAGGGAGTGGAACGAGATGAGCTTTAAGGTCCCTTTTCCAACACAAACCATTTGATGATTCTGTGATCTTGTTTTGGTAGTACACACACATTGTCCATTTGCTTTGGGCTTTGAGAACACTTCTGAACATTTTTTATGTAGTAATGTAGATAAATTTTTACCTAAATCTGAAAGTTTGTCTATGTGGTAGAAGAGCTATATTGGTTTTGTCACAGGTGATGACTGATGTTGTTGGAAACCCAGAGGAAGAACGCAGAGCCGAATTTTATCACGAGCCATGGTCTCAAGAGGCTGTGAGCAGATATTTCTACTGCAAGGTATGAAAGAAATATCCACACTGCTGGCTTATAAATGCATCTTCTGCCACTGAACAATTGAATCTGCTGAACTGTACTTTTTCTTTCAGATCCAGCAGCGCCGACAGGAGTTGGAACAATCTCTGGGAGTGCGTAACACATAAGTCCTGCTCACAAGATCCCATTGGCATCATGATCACCAAACCAGTGGACTTTTCAGTGTTACTAGCTCACTGTTACACATGGACCTGCTTCCTGACTGGTTGGGAATGTACTTGTCAACACACCAGTCAGAACACCAGCTTTAGAGTGACCCTTGAAAATCTTGCCCATGGCAGGTGTCTCAAACCATCCCAGGCCAGAGGCAGCACCATACAAGTGTCAGTGTGAAAGAAGACTAAAGGTTCATTCATCAACGCGCATTGTTACGTTTTAGTGGAAAGTTCAGACACTACACAGCAAATCCTAATGGGCTAAGGTCAGAGTCATGGGTGGCACTGCAGGGGAGGTTGAGATAGGTGTTCTAGGAGATGACGGATTTAGAGAAATAAAGGCAGTTCTCATTCTGCGGTACCCAAGAGTCTCAAATAGTAACTTATCTGGAATTAGACAAGATAGTCTTTCTTAGAGCTATGGAATGTTTTATACTCCTGAAGAGAGTTTTTATTCCAGCTGGACCAGTGAAAGAAGCTATCTCACCATCTGAAAGAACAAACTAGGAGGATTTTCATTCTGGAATGTGGAGCCTCTCTCAAAGAAAGATGTACAGTCGGGACATCTCTTCTGCAGATGCAATTCCTTCCTCTTCCCCTTGTCTTGGCAGTGAAAGCTAGACTGTATCACATATCACTAGATGAGTATGATCAATGTCCTTTACCAAGAGGATCATCCCCAGAGTAAGAGCTTCTTAGGCATCCTTAATATCAGTGGTAATAGCAACAAATGAGGCATTCTGAGAAAATGAAAATAACATAAAGGTGCTTTGCTTGAACACAGCAGATATTAACAATGAGCATATATGTAAAGTATCAGATTTCTTAAATGTTTCTCTGTGTGTGCCTGTGGGATTCATCACAGAAAAGAACTTCCTAATTGTTGATGCAGATTCCAAGAAACTTAATTTCATGTAACATGGTAGTTTTCTCTTTTCTTCAAGATGTTAACAGGGTCCCTGGATTGGTCTCACATTCTGATCATAGGTGAACTGCCTCTTACAATGAATTATTTAGTTCCCCTATACATGATATGTGCTGGTTATGTGGCATGCTCTTGAGTTATAAAGCACTATCAGCCTTAAATAGCACAAAGAACATATCCCTTGGAAATCATCTTCTTTGTAAATGTAAATTCAGACTATGGGACTTTATAGCACATTTACTTGGAAATAGGGACATCTTTCTAAAATCCTTTCCCTCCTCATTTTTTGTAGTGCACAGATCAGTTGTGATTAATGGCCCAACATGAATTCTAGTCCAAAAAGCACCTGCCAGAATATAACTGTCCATTTGATGTGGCACTCAAAATCTTCTTCTGGGTTACTCCTTTTCACCTCCTTTCTTCGCTTCCTCAGAAAGAGAATCAAATTCTCATGTGGTATGGAAGGGAAGGCAGCTCTTCTGAATAATGCATTTTTCTGTAGTATTGCCTTTCCTCTTCTGCTATCTTTGCCAATTTCTTTCTTAATTTAACTTAAAGGTTTCTTCTGTCCAGTCACAGAAGAGGTAGTCTTCTACCCCTTTATTTAATATCTTTGCTTTCACATTAATAGTGCCATAGCTTTTACTCTGTCCATTGTGTTCAGAGATGTCTTGGAATATTTACTTTTGATTGGAGTCATGTGAGGGCAGTACTGTCACAAAAAAAGTTGGTGTGAGAAAAAGTATAGCTTTACCTCTTTTCCTGAGGCCTTTTACTGGGGATGACTTCATTTGGAACTCTTTTTTGTGTTAAAACCTCTTTTCACAGTAAAATGTGAAATCCTGCAGTCTTAAACTGGTTATAGTGAGGGGCTGTGAGGCTGCCAGACAGTGATTGACTTGAAATCTAACTTAATTTAGGATTCCACTAATTGGACTACAAAAAAGCATTATGAGGGAAAACAGTTGGTTTCATTTGCTACTGTGCTTCCATATTTGTTCCGCTGCTGTGTCAGTTGTGTGCGCGCTGCCCAGCGTATAAAACTCTTTTCTGTATGTGGCAAACAGAGCAGCTGCATTCAGGGGTGTGTTCAGTCTGCAGGAATAGGAAATGCAGAGAAAGATATGCAAGGATGTGAGAAGGAAACGAGACTGAGATAGATGCCTGCAGGATGTCTGCCAGGGAATTCTGGGGTTTGAGAGCCTTCCCACTGAAGTGGCAAATATTTGTACAGAGAAATTTCAGTCATGTGCCACAGCTGACAACATACTGGAGTCCAGCCTGCTTTTAGGGCCTCTCTGTAGAATAAATTGGATGGATCTGGTTCCAAGTCTCTTTCAGAGCAAATTAACAAAACTAATGCAGTGTTGCTGCCCTGTTCACAGCTGCATCACTGAAAGCTGAATCTGTGTTCAGCAGCAATGCTGTAATGGAGTGTGTGTGTGTGCATGAATCAGCCACTGCAGGTGGCAATCCAGAATCTAAATTCTTACATCCTACTGTCTATAAAAAGACTGGTCACCAACAGTGAGTCTTAGGAATAGCTGTCAAGTGTCTTTCCTTTGGCTAAACTGGGGTTTGATATTTTGATGTCTTTTTCCTGTGTTCAGGAACAGTTCAGTTCTTTTACTGAAGAGGTACTGAAGTGAGAAATTTTGTCCTCTGTTCCAGCAGTGCAGCTGGGAGCTTGCTTTTTTGCAATACAAAGAGAAATTTTATTTGAAGAGAAATGATGGAGCTATACTGGAAGGAACTAGACCAGGTGCTGCTTGGGAGTACAAAAATGAAAGGTAGTGGCACTGAACAGGCAGGTAATTGTGGCAGACTGTGAATGAGAAATTAATTTGAAGTTCAGGATGGTTGTCTTTTTGTGTGTATAAAAGATGATAAGAAGATGTTTCGGGGTCTTATTGCCACAGTACAATACAAATTTATGCATACTTAAAACATTCTGTGCATAGAAGTAGTTCATGTATAGATGATAATATAGATTGTTAGAAAATAGAGTATCAAACTAGGAAAAGGTTCAACAGAATTCTGGAGTACCAGTAGAAAGGAAAAACATCTTGGAGCAGAAGTGTTGACATGGCAGGTTATAAACAGTCTTTTTAGTCCTTTGTGCTGTTGGCCATGAGTCAGGACTCAGATTGTGTTTCGTAGAGATTAAAGGGGAAGCAAATGTTTGATTATGGAATAAAGAGAAAAACACAACAGTGGGAAAGGCAATAAAAAGATGGAGCAGGGTGCCACTGAAGTGCCAGTGAGACATAGCACAAAATAATGTGCAGAGTACTGTTGGAAATAGCACAGTCCATGTGAGTCGGTGTGTTCTCGGTGCACGTGTGTGTGTGTACAGGGAGGGAGCACGTGGGAGAGCCAGGCTCAGCTGGTGTGTAGTCTGGAAACGGGCATGCAGGACAGAACCAAAAGTTCTGCAGATAACTTTGAGACACACTGTCAAAACATTTTCCACTGTTATCAGCAGGGATTCAGTTGTTCAATGTAGCAGGTTGGTAGTTGTAGTGCAGACATTGTCTCAGCTGGCAGGTTTTTTAAACCACATTGTTTAGAATTTATCCTGTGGAAGCCGAGTGAAAATATTAGTGCATATATCAATATTGGTGCATATCCTAGGGCTCCTAATTTTGAGAAAATGCTAATCAGGTATTTGGGGTTTGTTGGCCTGGTTTTGTGTGGAGAACCCTTTTATGGCAATGCAAAGAAATGAGGAGGAAAAGAAAGCTCTTTTTTCCTAAAGAAAGAGGTCTCCTTTCTGTAACTGCTCTGTCGTTTAATAGGATGTATCTGTTCTGCCAGATCCTGTATGATCTTTTCCAATCTCATTGAAGAAAGGAACTCCATTTAAAAAATACAACAGTGGGTTTGTGACAGTGAGCAAATACGTGTATAAAGGATGAGGGGAACAGAGAGACTCCCTCTACTCTGTAGCCACCATGTCTTCATTGTATGATGCCGAGTGATTAGTAGAAAAGCTTTTAACAATAAATACTTCGTTTCTTTGTATCTCTTGCACTAACCTTATGTATCTTAACAAAGACAGGTATTGGTTTCTTTCTGCCCCGATAATGATCTGAGTGTTTGGATTTCTGCTCGCTTGTGAATGCACACACAGACGCATACACACACAGATGCACACGTGCGGGGGCAAACACCTTTTTTAATGGGACTTCACAAAGGTGAGAACTGTTGCTCTTTAGATCTTTCTTACGTGAATTCATTTCTTCACTGGATTCCACCTTCAGCCATTTCCATACTGAGTAAGTGAGAAATCCTTACCATTGGAGAGGTCTGGCTCCTCTCCTGTGCAGTTTAGAGCTGGAGCTTGGATGCCAAGACGTGTTGTATGAATTATACAGTTGCCACCGACACTCTGGTAGGAATTACATGGATACCACCTCAAAGAGCTTGTCCTTAGGTTCCCCTTATATAAAATAATCAAATGGGCTTTCTTCTACTATATGTCATTGTAGTTCCAGCTCAAGCTGGGAGCCTCTGAAGAGGGAACCTCCCTGCCTCTTGATTGTCACTGGATTTTATGGTCTCTATAGGTCGCTTGATATCCTGATGGCACAGTTCATCCAGTCCTGTTCATGGAGTTTGGAGTCTTCTGATTTGCTTCCACATCCTTCAGGCACCCTTTCTGACTTTTTCTTGAGGCGTTTCCTTATCTTTTGTTACAGAATATCCTGCAGTTAAAGTTTTACTTACGCTTCCTTATCTACTGTTTACATTTCCATAGATAAAGGTGAAAGAAAATTCACATGGCTTAAAGCTTCCTTTACTTTAGTCACTAATGCTAAGCTCTAGCACGAGTTAGTCTCCCGCTGCAGAGGAGCCTGGAGTAAGCTCTGCAAACAGCAGCCTTCCAACAGAGTTACAAGCCACCGATAGTGTAAGAAATCTTTGCCAGGCTGAGGAAGCTGCAGTTCACCAGCTCACTGAACAGGGTTTTGCCCCGAGGGTCCGGGCAGGGAACGGGGGTCCCGAGAGCGGGACCCGGGACGGCCACGGACCCGCGGCAAGGACCGCCCCTGCACCTGCCGCGGCCGCAGTCCCGCGGGCTCCAAGCCCCGCCAATCCCGGCCCGAGGCAGCGTCCGGCCCGCCAATCCCGGCCCGCCTTTCTCCGCTCCGTCCAATCACGGCCCGCCTTTTCAATCCGGCAGCGGTCCCGCAAGCTCTGCCCGCTCAACCGCGGCGCGGCCCCTCCGCGCGGCCCCGCCCCCCCCGTTCCCCTCAGGCGCTGCTGGGACCACGGGAGGGCGGTGGGAGCTCCGCGGTCCCATCCCGTCCGGGAGCTCTCCCGGGAGAAGGGGAGGGAGGGGGGGAGCGGACGGGAGCGGCCCCGGGAGCGGGGCCTGCGGGAATAGCGGGGTTCTCGGGAACGGGCGGGCGGGGATTGGCGGGGCTGGCACGGGGGGGCGGGGCTGTGCGGGCCGCGGGCTATAAATAGCGGGGGGGGGGTGCGCGCTAGTGCAGTTCGACGGCGGAGGTGGAAGCGGCGCTGGAGCTCTGGGAGCCGAGTCGGGATCGGCGGTGAGCTGGGGCGGGACTCCCGCGGCTGCCGCTCCAGGTCCTTGGCTGCCTGGGGCACAGGGGCCGCTCTCTCCGGGAGGTTCTGGCTCCCGACGTGCAGGTCCGATCCCGGCCCGCCACTCCCAGCTCGCTTTTCTCCGCTCCGTCCAATCACAGCCCGCCCTTTCAGTGGGGCTGCGGTCCCGTAAGCTGTGCCCGCTCAGCCTCAGTTTGACCTTTGACCTTCCCAGTTTGACCCTTGACCTTCCCAGTTGCTCCCAGTTTGACCTTTGACCTTCCAGTCTGACCTTTGACCTTCCAGTTTGACCTTTGACCTTCCAGTCTGACCTTTGACCTTTCAGTCTGACCTTTGACCTTTTCAGTTTGACCTTTGACCTTTCAGTTTGACCTTTGACCTTTCACACTGACATTTGACCTTTCGGGTTGACCTTTGACCTTTCACGCTGACCTTTCACCATCCCAGTTTGACCTTTGACCTTTCGGTCTGACCTTTGACCTTTCGGGTCGACCTTTGACCTTTTCATTTGACCTTTGACCTTTCAGTCTGACCTTTGACATTTCCAGGTTGACCTTTGACCTTTCTGACCTTTCAGTTTGACCTTTGGCCTTTCACGCTGACCTTTGTCCTTTCGGTTTGACCTTTGACGTTTCAGTTTCACCTTTGACCTTCAAGTTTGACCTTTGACCTTCCGGTTTGACCTTTGACCTTTGGTTTGAACTTTGACATTCCACGCTGACCTTTGACCTTCCCAGTTTGACCTTTGACCTTTCCTGTTTGACCTTTGACCTTTCACGCTGACCTCTGACATTTCTTTTTGACCTTTGACCTTCCAGTTTGACCTTTGACCTTTCAATCTGACCTTTGACCTTTCGGCTTTACCTTTGACCTTCCGGTTTGACCTCTGACCTTCCAGTTTCACCTTTGACCTTCCAGTTTGACCTTTGACCTTCCAGTTTGACCTTTGACCTTTTAGCTTGACCTTTGACCTTTCACTCTGACCTTTGACCTT
>NW_020898022.1:0-20697 GCF_003984885.1 Neopelma chrysocephalum
TGCAATTTTAGCCCCCGGCCGGCCGGAGCGCCAGCACACGAACAACGGCCCTCTTTGCCCAGAAGGAGGGGCCTGACCCTCCGGCTCTCGCCTGCTATTTGTGCGCCGCGATCGGCTCTACGCGCGCAGCCGGGGCTCCCGGTCCTGCCGCCTTCGGTCTGGAAGTTATCCTCGACCGTATGCAATTTTAGCCCCCGGCCGGCCGGCGCACCGGCACACGAACGACGGCCCTTTTTGCCCAGAAGCAGGGGCCTGACCCTCCGGCTCTCGCCTGCTATTTGTGCGCCGCGATCGGCTCTACACGCGCAGCCGGGGCTCCCGGTCCTTGCGCCTTCGATCTGGAAGTTATCCTCGACCGTATGCAATTTTAGCCCCCGGCCGGCCGGCGCACCAGCCAGCGAACGACGGCCCTTTTTGCCCAGAAGGAGGGGCCTGACCCTCCGGCTCTCGCCTGCTATTTGTGCGCCGCGATCGGCTCTACGCGCGCAGCCGGGGCTCCCGGTCCTGGCGCCTTCGGTCTGGAAGGAATCCTCGACCGTATGCAATTTTAGCCCCCGGCCGGCCGGCGCACCGGCACACGAACGACGGCCCTTTCTGCACATGCTTTGTTTCTTGTGTTTTCCAGGGCGTCTGCCACCTTCTAACAGACAGTCCAATGCTTCAGGGACCCTGTGCACTCCATAAGCAGCAAGACCTTTCTGTCCTGGCTTATTTTGTCAGGGAGGAGTCTTGGTCCGTGTTCAATTTTGGGAGTTGGACTGGCAATTCCAGTGCAGGGCTCCTGCAAGCGAACAACAGCCATATTACCACAGGGAAAAAAAAAGCCCTTCCCCTCGGTGTCTCAGGTGCAGGTTGTGGGCCACCCTGGGCACTCCGTGGGCAGCAAGAGCTCTCTGTCCTGGCACCTTTCTTCTGGGAGGAATCTTCATCCCTATTGAATTCTGGGAGTCGGACAGACCCAATTTCAGCTTCAGGGGGACCCAGAAAAGCATCGGGGGGACAAAGACATGGCTTGAAGTGACCCTGAAAAGCCCCGGAGCAGCAGTGAGGTCCCTTCCCCCCCCCGGAGCGTGGGGGGACACCTTACAATTAAATGGAGTTTAATTAACCCTCCTGCTCAGGTGCTGGTCCCCTCGCCTGCGCTGCCCCTCAGTACAGAGCTCGTTCCTTGGCACCTTCCTCGAGCAAAGCTCCATTTCCAGGAGCTCCCCCAGCCCATGCAAGGTGCTCCCACCATCGTTCTTTGAGAGACCACCCCCCCGCGGGATTGCCCCCCCGGCTGCTCCCCTCTGACCTCCGAGGCCAGCTCCTCACCCTCGTCGTTCACACCTGAGGAGGGGACAACGCGCGAGGGGTGGGAATCCGAGGGGAAAGAGTCGCTGGCACGATCCAGGGTGGGAGAAACTCCAAGTTTTTATTTTTATTGCCCAGAAAACACGCTGCCACCGCAGCGCGCGCCACTCTGCCGTAAAGCACCGCTGCTCAGCAGCCGCACCTGCCACACTGCCGTAAAATCCAGCGAAAATTCGGACCCCCCCCTCCCCGCAGTGCTCCCAGTTCGTCCCACCGCTCCCAGTACACTCCTTGACTCCCCCCAGTGCTCCCAGTTCGTCCCACCGCTCCCATTACCGCTCCTTGACTCCAAAATTTAATGAGTCCTAAGATCACTGCCAGACCAAAGGTGCCAGGACCGTACAGAAAGGTCTTTCTGGTTAACACCTGCCCTGGGCAGCCCATCACCTGCCCCTCAGACTCCGGGGCTCCGCGCTTCCCTCTCGAGGGGCAGAACTGCCAAAATTTCGGTTGTACCTCTCAAACTGAGGGTCTCCTGCGCCACCCACAACTGGGCCAGGTGCGCTCCCTGGCAGAGGCACGGCCTCCGCCGCAGGGGCGGGGCCTGTTTGCAGGGGCGGAGCCACGCGGCTCCCGGGCCGCCTCCGTGGGCGGAGCCTGTTGCCAGTGCCGGGCGTAGCGGCAGCGCCCCGGGAGCGGCGGGCGGTGCCCCGGAAGCGGCGCGGCAGGTGCCCCGGAAGCGGCGGGCGGTGCCCCGGAAGCGGCGCGGTCAGGGCGGCGATGGCGGCGGAGGAGCCTCAGCAGCCGCAGCCGGAGCCGCTCGGCGGCAGCGACGCGGACGGTACCGACAGGCCTCTCCGGGGCCCCCTCCGCCCCCCCGGTCTTGCGGCCCGGGACCTCCGACCCGGGATCTCCCCGCTCTCCCCGGGGGCCTCTATAGCCTCGCCCCCCCACCCCCGGCCAATGCGATGCCCCAATACCCCCTAACCCCCCCTCCCAGCACCCCCAAGACCCCCTCCATCCCTCCCCGGGCTCCCGACGGCCCCCGCCTTATCCCCAGGACCCACTCGGGAGGCGTCCCCGCTCCCCAGATCCCCCTGGGGAGCGGTGGAGCCGCTCTGGGCCCCCGCTGACCTCTCATATCCCCCTAGGCGTGAACTGCCTGGCCTACGACGAGGCGATCATGGCGCAGCAGGACCGGATCCAGCAGGAGGTGAGGAAACCCCCGACCCCTCAGAACTCCTCACAAAACCTTCCCTTAAACTCCCTCAGAGTCTTCCCCGAAACCTCCAAGGAGGTCTTGAAACCTCCCCAGCCCCCCGTGGGGGTCCCCAGTCCTCCCCCAGTCCCTGACCCCCTCCAGTCTTGCCCCCTAGATTGCGGTGCAGAACCCACTGGTGTCAGAGCGCCTGGAGCTCTCAGAGCTCTACAAGGAATACGCCGAGGATGACCATGTGTACCAGGAGAAGATCAAGGTGCAGCACTGGGAGCCACTGGGAGATACTGGGAGGCACTGGGACACCAGTATGGTACTGGGAATAGTACCACTATGGGACTGGGAGCCACTCTGGGACACCAGCACAGGACTGGAAGCAGCCCAGATGTCCCAGGGGGTGTCCCCCCACCCCCACAGTGTCCCCACGCCCCTTCTGCCTCCCAGGATCTGCTCCAGAAATATTCCTACATCCGGAAGACACGTCCAGACGGGAATTGTTTCTACCGCGCCTTCGGCTTCGCCCACCTGGAGGCTCTGCTGGAGGATGGGCAGGAGCTGCAGCGGTGCGGACCCCCAGAGCCCCCTGGAGTCCCCCCAGGGACACCCTGGGAACCTCCAGAGTCCCCCCATACTATTCCTGCAGCACCCCTGCATCCCCCTCAGCACTCCCAGAGCCTCCCCAGGCACCCCCGTACCCTCATGAGGACCCTGCAGCACCGATGCTCGCACTCAGACCCCTTGCTCCCTAACCCCTTAGCTCCCTTGGACCCCTGGGCCCCCCCCCAACCCCTGGGTTCCTCCTCCTCAGTGATTTAGTCCCCTCTGGACCCCCCCCAAGACCCCCCAAGTGCCCCCCTGGACATCCCAAACCCCTTTGCGTCCCCCCTGAGCCCCCCGATGTCACCCCAGGTTCAAGGAGGTGTCAGCGCGCAGCAAGGAAGAGCTGGTGGCGCAGGGCTTCACTGAGTTCACCATCGAGGACTTCCACAACACGGTGGGCACAGGGGCTTGGGGGACACCAGGAATGTGGGGGGCAAAGAGACAGGGGGCTTCACCGAGTCCGCCATCGAGGACTTCCACAACACGGGGAGCACATGGGGGGTTGGGGGTCCCTGTGACCGGGCATGTGCCCTTGTGTGTGCCCCCAACACACATGCATGCATCTGACACACGTGTGTCGTGTTTGTGCCCCAGGGGCACATGTGTGTGTGCCCCTTATGGATGTGTACCCCTGACCTGGGTGTCTGTCCCTGTGACACGCGTGTGTGCCCCACGATGCACACGTGTCCCTGACGCGCGTGTGTGTGTGCCCCAACACACGCCTGTGCTTTCCGTTCACAGCTGATGGAGCTGATCGAGCGCGTGGAGCGCCGTGTGCCGCTGCCAGAGCTGCTGGCGGCCTTCAATGAGCCGGCAACCTCGGACTACCTGGTGGTTTACCTGCGGCTGCTCACCTCGGGCTGCCTCCAGCGCCACCGCCGCTTCTTTGAGCAGTTCCTCGAGGGTGGCCGCAGCATCAAGGAGTTCTGCCAGCAGGTACAGGGCACGTGGGACACACAGGACTTCTGTCATCACTTCAGGGGTGCACACATGCCCTTAGGGCACACAGGGCTGGCATGGGGCACACAGGAGTTGTCACCATAGTAGGGGCACAGGGGATACACGGGAGCTCTGCCAACAGGTACGAGGCACGTGGGGTACACAGGAGTTCTGTCATCACATCAGGGCGTGCAGGGCACGTGGAGCTTGCACGGGGCACATGAGAGTTCTGTCAGTACAGCAGGGAATTCTGGGAATTCTGCCAGCAGGTATGGGGCACAGGGGGCACACAGGAGTTCTTCCAGCAGGTACAGGGCATGTGGGGCACACAAGACTTCTGTCATTATATTAGGTGCAGACGGGGCTGGCACGGGGCACATAGGAGTTCTGTCACCATGGCAGAGGCATATGGGTCACACAGGAGTTCTGCCAGCAGGTTTGGGGCACACAGGGCTCAGAGAGCTCACACCTCATAAGGGGCTCGTGTGGGCTCCTGGGGCTCACACGGGTTGCGTGGGGCTCACACAGGACTCACACAGGGTTCACAGGGTGTCACGTGGCCTCGCACGGGCTACCCAGCACCTTCTGGGGCCCCTCCCAGCTTCACACATTTTCACATGAGCGCCGCTTGGGCCCCACAGAGCCCTTCTCACCACTCTGGGGGTCTGGGGAGGGTCTCACGTGGTGTCAGTCACCTTCACGCGTGCACAGGCTGCGCCCAGCCTCTCACGTGGCCTTGCACTGCCCCCCGGCCCCTCATGCTGCCCCTCAGCCTCTCGAACGGCTCCCCCCCAGCCCCCGAGAGGTGTCATGCAGCCTCGCACCTCCCCGTGTGCCCACCAGCCCCCCCCATGCCCCTCATACACCCATACGGCCCCTGTCCCACTGCAGGAAGTGGAGCCCATGTGCAAGGAGAGCGACCACATCCACATCATCGCGCTGGCGCGGGCGCTGCACGTCTCCATCCTGGTGGAATACATGGACCGGGGCGAGGGCGGCGCCACGAACCCGCACGTGTTCCCTGAGGGCTCCCAGCCCCGCGTCTGCCTCCTCTACCGCCCCGGCCACTACGACATCCTCTACAAGTGACCCCTCTGGCACGAGGGGCCTCACACCGCCCCCCCGGCCATGGGGCCCCAACCCCACAGGCCCTCTTGTGGCCTCCCAACCCCCTCCCACCCCCCCAATAAAGATGCGGCCCCAATGCTGAGCATGTTTATTTGGGATGGGGGATTTGGGGGCATGTTGGAGTTGGTTAGAGGCAGTTGAGGGGGTGGGAGGGTATTGGGACCCCCCCTTGGGGGCAGTTGGGGCTGGGGGAGTAGTTGGACTGGGGGGAAGGAAGTTGTGGGCCCTTTTTGGGGGCACTTAGGGCAGGGGTGGTTGGGCCTGGGGGGAACGGTGAGACCTAATAAAGGGTTCAGCATGGGCAGCTGGGGCAGGGGGTGTCCTAGGTCTTGGCTCGCCCTGGCGGCTGGACCCTCCACCTCCCAGCTGTAAAGCACCATAAACCCCCCCCCCTTCCCCCCTTACCGAAGGCACCAGCGGGGAACGATGGACCCCTCGTGTGAGGGAGGAGGGTCCCGGTGTGAATGCCCCCCCACACACACACACACGCACACACCTCCCTCCCAGGAACCGAGGCGGGGATGGGCCAATGCACCGCCTCCCGAATTCTACCCCCGGCCCACGTTTACACGCACCCGCAGCCCCGGGTCCCTCCGCACTGGGGGGGTGGGCCCGGCCCGGCCTCCCTCAGGCCCCGCCGGGTCCCCCCTCACCGGGGGGGCGGGTCCGGCCCGGCCCCCCCAGGCCCCCCCCGCAGCAGCCGCCTTCCCACGCCCGCAGCAGCCGCCGCCGCCGCCGCCGCCGGGCCCGCACGCGCCGGTACCGACCCGGTAAGGGCTCCCTGACCCCCACCGCACCCTCGGGATCCCCCTAAAACCAACGCCCCCGACACCCCCCCGGACCCCCCACCCGCCTCGGTACCCGCGGATGCTCCAGCCCGGGGGAAGGACCGGTCGGCCGGAGTGGGGCCCGTCTCCGCCCTTGGACCCCCGGAGCGACACTCCCCCGCAGAGACACCCCCCTCCCAAACCCTTCCGAACACCCCAACCCCCAAAACCGCGATTCCCCCCTCCCCCACCCCGACTTCCCAGGGATGCTCCAGCCAGGGGGAGGGGCCCAGGCGTCCGGGAGAGGGGAGGACACCCAGGCATGACCCCCCGCCACCATGAGAACCCCCCCAACCTCCCCAAATCCCATCAGCCCCCCTGCAGCCCCCCCAAAACCCTCCCGGTAGCCGGGGATGCTCCAGCCGGGGGAAGAGACCATCCAGGGCGGGGGTGGAAGAGGAACCTAGGCATCCGGGGGCCTGACCCCCCCCCCCTCCATGAGACCCCGCACCTCCCACCAGCACCCTCAGACCCCCAAAACCCTCCATCCCACCCCCCCGGTATCCAGGGATGCTCCAGCCCGGGGGGCAGTACTCCGGCATTCAGGAGAGCGACCCCCCACCTCCGTAGGCCCCCCAGGATCCCCCTGAGCCCCCTCAGACCCCAGGGAGGACCGGGGTATCTGGGGCTTACAGGGGTGTTCATGGGGGGGCATCACCTGGGTCCCCTCCTGCGGGACGGGTCACGTGACCCCTTGTGTGAGGCTGGGGCTGACGCAAGGTGGACCCTGGGGCGCAAGGTGGACCCTGGGGCACAAGGGTCCCGGGGGGTCCCCTAACGAGATGCTGCTAATGAGGGGGGGGTTCGTTAGCAACGCTAGTAATTGGCACCCGGGGGGGCCTGGACACCTGGGTCCTGGCAGGTTTTGCACAAGGGGGGCTGTCACATGAGGACCCCCCAGCTCACACTCCCTCCTCACTGAAAGCGGCCCCCCCCGGCAGGGCGGGGGGGCCATGGAGAACCGGCACCGGTAGCCTTGGCCTCGCATGAGGACCCATCGCACAGGGACAACCGTTGCACGAGAACCGAGGTGGACCCAGGTAGGGCCCTACCCCACCACACCTGGACACCTGGGCCCCCCTATGACGGTGGGGGCATGGGGGGTCCCTACTCTGGATATGGGGTCAGGGGAATCCCCTACAGGGGATGGGCTTGAAGGGGTCTGCAAACTGTAGTGTTGAGGAGGTGCCCTATAATGGGAGGGAGGGGTGTCCCTGCCCTTTCTATGGGGTCTGGGTGGGCATTCTGGGGCCCCTATGATGAAGGGGTGCTGAGGCAGGGGCACCTGCCCTATATATGGGATCAGCGTGGGGCTGGGTCACGGCACCCAGGTCCTCCAGGGTGCATCCCCATCCCACTGTCATGACACCTCCCCCCAACCCACCGGACCCCCCCCCCCCCCATGGCCCCCCCTCCCCCCCTCCTCCACCTCCCTCCCCCGCCCTGGGCGCTGCGGGGGGGGCCGCCCCGGTGCCTGGCTGCTGTCACCGCTGTCGTCCTCGTCGCCATCGCGGCTGTTGCGGCCTGTCCCGCCGTGTGCCGCTGCGCCGGCGGCCGCGTCTACTGCAACGACCGGGGGCTGACGGCCGTGCCTGAGGGGCTCCCGCCCGGCGCCACCACCCTGTTCCTGCAGAACAACCGGATCGGTGACGCGGGGATCCCAGCGCGGCTGGGCCGGCTGCCGGCCCTGCGCGTGCTCTACCTGTACGCCAACGCGTTGGAGCAGCTGCCGGCACACCTGCCGCCGGCACTGCGGGAGCTGCATCTGCAGGAGAACAACGTGCGCGGGCTGTGCCGGCGGGCGCTGGCGCGGGCACCGCTGCTTGAGCGCCTGCACCTGGATGACAACTCGGTGTCGGCAGCCGGGATCGAGGAGGACGCCTTCGCCGAGAACCGCCGCCTGCGCCTCCTCTTCCTCTCACGCAACCACCTGAGCAGCGTGCCGGCCGGGCTGCCACCGGCACTGGAGGAGCTGCGCCTGGACGACAACCGCATCCACACCATCCCGCTGCGCGCCTTCGAGGGGCTGCCGGCGCTGCGGCGCCTGGTGCTGGACGGGAACCTGCTGGCCAACCAGCGCATGGCCGACGACACCTTCAGCCGCCTGGGCAACCTGAGCGAGCTCTCGCTGGGCCGCAACGCGCTCGCGGCCCCGCCGGCCAACTTGCCCCGTGCGCGGCTGCGCCGGCTCTCGCTGGCCGCCAACGCCATCAGCCACGTGCCAGCTGGTGCACTGGCACGGATGAGGGCACTGGAGCGACTGGACCTGTCGGACAACAACCTGACAACACTGCCACGGGGGCTCTTTGATGACCTGGGCAGCCTGAGCCACCTGGGGCTGCGCAACAACCCCTGGTTCTGTGGCTGCAACCTGGCCTGGCTCCGGGACTGGCTGCGCCGGCGCGCGCCGCCACGCCTCGAGGTGCGCGGGCTACTGTGCCAGGCACCCGCGCGGCTGCGGGGGCTGCCGGTGGGTGAGCTGCAGGGGGAGATGGACGCCTGTGACACCCCCGCTGCAGGGGTCGGGGGGGCTTCCCCCGGCATCGCAGCCGTGTCCCCAGCGGCCTCAAATGGCGCCATGGCCGCCTCGCCAGGGGCTGCGGCCACGCCAGGGCTGTGGGTGCAGGCGGCACCGGGGGGGGCCCTGCGGGTGCGGTGGCCGCCGGCCCCCCCCGGCGCATCCCTGCGGCTGAGCTGGCTGCGGCCCGGAGGGGGGGCCGTGACCGAGACACTGGTGCGGGGGGAGCGGGGAGAGTATGTGGTGCGGGCGCTGCAGCCCCGTGCCCCGTACCGCGTGTGCCTCGCGGCCCTTGAGCCCCCCGCCGCCCCCCCACTCTGCACACAGGCCCGCGCCGGGGCCGGGGACCCCCCTCCCGGTTCTCCCGGTGCACCGGCCGGGGACACCCCCACCGCGCTCCCTCCGGCCGCGGCTCTGGGGGCGTCGGCAGCGGCGGCTGCCGGGGTGATCCTGGGGGTGCTGGGAGGGTGGTGGAGGAGGAGGAGGAGGCGAGGGGGGCGAGGAGGGGCGCCCCCCCCGCCCCCTAAAATCAGCAGAGCGGGGCGGCTGCCACTGCGGCCCCTGCGGCCCCCCGATGAGGGCGGAATACGCACCGTGTACCCCCCTCCGCCGCCCCCGCTGCCCCTCCCCAGCGCTCGGGGGTACCGGGGGGGGCAGGTGCCCCATGGCGGTGGTGAAGGGGATGGGGGGTCCTGATAGGGGGGTCCCTCCTCCTGGGAAACCCCACGTGTTGGGGACCTCTCTGGGGCTGTGGCCACTTGCCCCTGCTCTGAGGACATTTGGGGGGACCCACCGGGGAGTTGAGGAGAGGGGTCGCCCTGCACCTCCCCCGCTTCCCTTTTGGGCATTTTGGCTTTTTTAAGGTGTTTTTTCGGCACCGCGGCTTTTTTGGGGGAAAAACGGCAGATTTGGTGCAGGAATGGGATTGGGGAGAGGGACGGACATGGCAGCCTCGATCCCTCCAGGACCTCCAGGAGGACCCCAGGCCTGGACAGAGCCTGGGGGGGTGGAGGCAGAGGGGACCCGGGGTCAGGGTGGTCCCCTGCTGCCCCCCCCCGGGTCTGTGCCCCCTCCCTTCCCCCCGCGAGGTGCCTTCACCCCTCCCCTTGCCCCTGCTGTTGGATTTGGGGAAAAAGGACCAAAATCAGGAAAAATCGACCCAAAAGGGCCGAGGGGAACCCTGACCCCCAAATAAACCCAGCGGCTCCTTTTCCTGCCAGCGCCTCTTTCCCGTGGGATGGGGTGGGGAGCTGTCACCCGGGAGCATTCACACAAGGGGTCTTGCGGGAAGGGGGACGGTTGGGGGATGGTCATATGGGGTCACTGAGAGTAATGAGGTGGCGGTGACACAGGGATACCCTGGGGTAGCACGAGCAATGGGGAGTTTGCGGGGGGGGGGGGGGGGGGCCTGCCCGGGGGGGGGGGGGGGGGGCCGTGTCAGGGGAGGGGGATCATGCCTGGGTCCTGTCAAGGTCACACGTGTGTCACTCAACACCCCCTCCCCACCACCAGGGACCACCTGCCTCCACCCACATGACTCCCCTTGGCCTCCGGGGGGGTGGGGGGGAATCGTGTGCAAGCCCCGCCCCCTGTGCAAACCCCGCCCTTCGCTCCCCCAGGAGACACGTTCGGCAGCCAGACCTCCGCGCCGCCAGGGGGAGCATTCCCGCCTCCACCCACCCACACCCTCCCCCCCTGATAGGCGTCACTTGCAGCCAATGGAGAGTGGAAAATTCCAGAAAGGAGCGCGGGGCGCGGCCAATGGGCATCCGGCGCTGGGCGCCGCGGCCAATGGGAGCGGACGGGGGCGGGACCCGCTGCAGGCTTCCGGCGGGGGCGGGTCCGGAGGGGGGCGGGCACCGTTTCTCCCGGTGGTCAATGGGAAGGCGGAAGCGCGGGCGGTGGCCAATTGGAGCGCGCGCGGGGGCGGGCGGGCGGGACCGACGGCCAATGGGGCGCGAGGGGTGGGGCCGGGGGTTTCTAGCAGCTTCCAGAGGGCGGCGCGGGAGCAGCGCGAGAGGAGTTGCGGCCATGGAGGAGGTTTGGGGGGGGCGAGGGGGTCCGGAGGGTCCTGGGAGTCCCAGAGGCAGGCGGAGGAACCTGCGGGGCGTGCCAGGGGGTCCCAGGGTTGGGTCTGGGTCTGGGGGGTCCTGGGGAGGGGGCCTGAGGAGGGCCAGGGGACCCTGGGGAGGGACGGGGCGTCCTGGGGATCCCTGAGGGGATTGGAGGCCCCGACCGGGGTCGGGGCGCTCCGAGAGGGATCGCGGAGCTCTGAGGGGCTCGGAGCAGTTTCACGCTGTCTGGGGGTCCCTGAGGTGTCCCGGGAGGGTGGCGAGCGGGGCCTAGGGGGAGCTGAGGGCAAAGAGAGTTTCCGGGGGGTTTCGGGGTCCTTGAGGAGGCGGGGAGGGGCTGGAGGGCGGTGTCCCGTTGTTTGAGGGCCCGGGGCCCCGGCTCCATCTTCACGTTCTTCTGTTTCTCTTCCTCTCTCTCCATGTCTCCTTTACTTTCTTTCATCTTTCCACCTTCCTCACGCCCCTCTTCTTTCTCGTCCCTTCTTGGTTCACTCGCTTTTCTTCCTTCTCGTACCCCTTCTCCTCTCTCACCCTTTCATTCTCGTTTTGTTCTCATCCTCATCCTCCTCGTCTTTCTCGCACCTTGCTGCTCCCGGTCCTTTGCTTTTCTCCTGCCCGCCCCTCTGCTCTCCTCTTCTTCCTCCTCGTCCCTTTCATGCTCTTCCTCACGCCCTTCCCTTCTCCTTCCTCGTCTCCCTTCTCCTCTTCCTCGCACTCTCCCGTTCCCCGCGGTCCGTGCCTTCCCTCCGTGTCCCGCAGGCTCAGGAGCTGAAGGAGCGGGGGAACCGGGCGCTGGCGGCGGGGGACGTGGGGGCAGCCGTAGGGCACTACTCGGCCGCCATCGCGCGGGACCCCAACAACCACGTCCTGTTCAGCAACCGCTCGGCCGCCTACGCGCGGCTCGGGGACTACACCCGTGCCCTGGCCGACGCCTGCCGCACGCTGGAGCTGCGCCCTGACTGGGCCAAGGTGGGGGGGGGCCTTGGGAGCTCTGACCCTGGGGGGCCTCAAGGGGTCTGACCATAAGGGTCCCACCTGCCTGTCCCCCAAGGGTAGTCTGGATGGTGGGGCATAAGGGTCTCTGCTGTGGCAGGGGTCAGGGTTCCCCTGGGGGTGTCTGACCCAAGGGTCCCCCTTTGCTCCCCTTTTCCAGGGGTACTCACGGAAGGCAGCAGCGCTGGAGTTCCTGCAGCGCCTGGAGGAGGCCAAGGCCACATATGAGGAGGGGCTGACACGGGACCCCGGGAATGAGCAGCTGCTGCAGGGCCTGCGCGGGGTGGAGACGCGGCTGGCAGGTATGGGGGGCTCAGCGGGGCTCTGAGAGTGGCCTGAGAGGGGTTGGGAGGTTTGAGCCTGGGAAGGGGCGGGCTGACACGGGACTGGAGGGGCTGCAGGGAGTGGAGGAGTGGCTGGGGAGGCTGCTTGCGGGTCCCAGAGCAGGTTTGGGGGTCCCTGTGAGAAGCTTTGGGTGGCCCTGAGGGGTCTGGTGTCCCTGGGAGGGGGTGTGGGGAGTTTTTGGGGTTCTCAGAATGGGACTGGGGGTCCTAGGGAGGATTTTTGGAGTCCCTGTGAAGGTCTTTGACCTAATTTCAGAGCGGAAACTGCTGAACCCCTTCAGTGCCCCTGACCTGCTGGCACGACTCGAGGGGGACCCCCGGACACGGGTGCTGCTGGGGGACCCCGAGTACCGGCGACTGCTGGAGACGCTGCGCAGTGACCCGGGGCAGCTCGGGGCGTCAGTGCTGGGCCTCGGGGGGCCCTGGGGGGCTGGGAATGGGCCTCGGGGGGCCCTGGGGGGCTGGGAATGGGCCTTGGGGGGCCCGGGTGGGCTGGGAATGGGCCTCGGGGGGCCCGGGTGGGCTGGGAATGGGCCTTGTGGGGCCAGGGTGGGCTGGGAGGGGGCTCTGGAGGACTGGGGTGGGGCTGGGAAGGGGTTTGGGGTGGCTTTGGGGTAGGACTGGGGGGGCATGTAGGGCTGAATTTGGGAGACTGGGGGGTGTTAGCTGATTTTGGGGAGTTCAGGGAAGCAGCAGGGCCCCTGGGTGGGAGTCAGGGTGCAGGTTTTGGGGTGCTTCCCCCCCCCCACGGTGTGTCGGGGTGTGGATTTCTGGACGCCCCCTTCAATGTTCCCCTGCCCCCCAGAAGGTGCAGGACCCCCAGGGTGGGGGCCAGGGTGCAAATTTTGGGGTGCAGCCCCCTTGGGGGACATCAGGGTGCGGATTTCGGGATGCAGCCGCCCCGGTGGATATCGGGGTGTGGATTTTGGGGCACTTCCCCACACACCTCTGCCCCTCCCACCAGGAAGCTTCAGGACCCCCGGGTGATGACGACGCTGAGTGTGCTGCTGGGGGTGGAGCTGAGCGGGGCTGAGGAGGAGGAGGAGGCCCCCTCCCCGCCACCCCCACCCCCCCCGCCCCCTGCCCAGCCCCCCCCACCCCAGGAGCTCCCCCAGAACAAGCAGGAGGTGAGGGGGTGTTCTCAAAACCCGTAAGGAGGGGAGGGAGGTGTTTTGAGGACACACAACCCTCCTGCGCACCTGAAGGGCAACATGATAGACAAGGCGGGTGGGCAGGTTTGGGGCAGCTGAGGAGAGTTCGGGGGGGGCTGTAAGGCAGGTTTGTGGGTGCTGGGGTTAGGGTTAGGGGATTTAGGAGCAGGTTTTGTGATGCTGGGGGAGGACTTGGGATTCAGGGAGGGTCTCAACCAAGTTTGGGGATGAGGGCTTCCTGCCAGTTTTAGGGTGATCTCCCTGTAGAAGGTGCAGCAGGGGAAGCAGCAGGATGATAGAGGGGCTGGCCAGCCTTTGGAGGGGTCCAAGCCAGTTTTGACATGATCTACCCCGTCAGGGACAGCAGGAGAAGAAGCTGGGCGACGGGTGAGCAGGTTTTGGGGTTCGGGAGGGTGTCACAGCCAGTTTTGGGGCGACACCTCACCCCCCCCCCAGGCTCAGCGGGAGCAGGAGCTGGCCAGGTTTTGGGGGTCTGGGTAGTAGCTTCTAGGGTTTGGGGGGTCTCAGCCAGTTTTAGGGTGACCCCCCTCCATCAGGCACAGCAGGAGAAGGAGCTGGGCAATGCCGCCTACAAGCGCAAGGAGTTCCCAGCAGCGCTGGAACACTACACCCGAGCCGAGCAGCTAGACCCCACCAATATGACCTACGTCACCAACCAGGCGGGTGAGTGACCCCTCAACCCCCCCTGAGCACCTCCCAAACCCCAAAACCCCCCTGAATCCCCAAACCTGCCCCCAAACACAGCCGTGTACTTTGAGACGGGTGACTACGAGCGGTGCCGGGCACTGTGCGAACGCGCCATCGAGCTGGGACGGGAGAACCGGGAGGATTACCGACAGATCGCCAAGTGAGTTGGAAGGTTTGGAACCAGGGGTATTCTCTCTGGTTTCCCCCAAATCACCCCCTGACCCCCCATTTCCCCCAGGGCGTACGCACGGATCGGGAATTCCTACCTGCGCGAGGAGCGGTACAAGGACGCCATCCACTTCTACAACAAGTCCCTGGCTGAGCACCGCACGCCCGATGTGCTCAAGAAGTGTCAGCAGGTGACGTGGGGGGTGCGGAGAGAGGGAGGGCAGCCCTCCTGGGCCCCCCCCGAACCCCCTAATTGCTGCCACAGGCTGAGAAGATCCTGAAGGAGCAGGAGCGCTTGGCCTACATTGACCCTGACCTGGCTCTGGAGGAAAAGAACAAGGGCAACGAGTGCTTCCAGCGAGGTGGGGGGGCGCTGTGGTGGGCTGGGGGGGGCCCTGCCCTGCGTCTGGGGGGCACCCCCTGACAGCAGGCGGGGGGGGTGTCCTGTTTTAGGGGATTACCCCCAGGCCATGCGGCACTACAGCGAGGCGATCCGGCGCAACCCGAATGAGGCCCGGCTCTACAGCAACCGTGCCGCCTGCTACACCAAACTGCTTGAGTTCCCCCTCGCCCTCAAGGTACAGGGCTGGGGGTGCCGGGGGGGTGCATTGAGGGGCTGGAGGCTGGCTTGAGGGGGTAGGAGGGGTCCTGGGGCTGGTCTGAGGGTATGGGGGTCAGTTTGGGGCTCTTGAGATGCCTCTGAATCCGCTTTTTCCCACAGGACTGTGAGGAGTGCATTCGCCTGGAGCCCACCTTCAGTGAGTGGGGAATGCGGGGAGGCACTGGAGGGGCTAGGCCCTGCCCTTTTGCTGCTTTGCCTTCAGTCATCTCTACCTGTACCTGTACTCCTTTCTCCTTCCTTCGCCTGTACCTGTGTCCACCCCTCACCTGTACCCACATTTTCCCCTCTCACCTGTACCTGTGTGCATCGCCCCCACCCAGTCAAGGGCTACACGCGGAAGGCAGCGGCGCTCGAGGCCATGCGCGACTACACCAAGGCCATGGAGGTTTATCAGCGTGCCCTGGACCTTGACCCCACTTGCAAGGTGAGCCCCTGAGCCCCTGCTGACCCCTGTGACCACCCCTGAGCCCCTGCTTACCCGGGCCCCCCAGTGGCACTGCAGGACCTGAGAGTACAGCAATTTGTGACTCCCGTGGCCCCCTAGCCCCCTGTAATCCCCGGGAGGCAGCGCAGTGGCAGTGGCACTACCCGGGGGTGCAGCACCCCCTGTGACTGCCCCTGACTCCTGTGACCCCCCGCGTGTGCCCCCCTGTGATCCCTGTCACCCCCAGGAGGCAGTGGAGGGGCAGTGGCACTGCCTGGGGTTACAGCATCCCCTGTGAACCAACCCCCCTGATCTCTGTGCCCCCCGCCCTGACCCTCAGGAGGCGGCGGAGGGGCAGCGGCGCTGCCTGGGGTTAGAACACCCCTGTGACCCGCCACGATGCCCCGTGTGTCCCCCAGGAGGCGGCAGAGGGGCAGCGGCGGTGCCTGCGGGCGCAGCAGCAGCGCTCAGAGCCCCCCGAGGAGCTGCGGCGCCGGGCACTCGCCGACCCCGAGGTGCAGCAGATCATGGGGGACCCGGCCATGCGCCTCATCCTCGAGCAGATGCAGAAGGACCCCCAGGCCCTCAGCGAGTGAGTCCCGGGGGAATTTTCTGGGATGTTAGCAGCCACCCTGTGGTGGTCACTGAGCCTTGAAGGAGCCACACCAAGTCCTCTGCAGCTGGGGGGCATCCCCAACTGTTTCTGAGGTTGTCCTGGAGGTCCCCAAGGTGTGATGGGGTGTCATTCCCCATCTCTCACAGCTCACTGACTCTCCATGAGGTTGCCCAGGGTTGCCTAGCATGTCCCCAGGTGTGTCAGTGGGTGTCCCCAAGATGTGGAGGGGTGTTCCAAGGGGGGTCCCAGGCCTCCCCTGCCCATCCTTGGGTCCCCCCTGTGCCCATGCTGATCCCCGGTTTCCCCCCAGGCACCTCAAGAACCCTCTCATCGCCCAGAAGATCCAGAAGCTGATGGATGTGGGGCTCATTGCCATCCGGTGACCCCCCCAAATCCCGGGGACCCCCCTGGGGCCCCCCCCCGGGTATACCTTGACCCCCCAGGGGAGGCAGGGGGTGCTGCCCCTCCCTCCCTTCATCCTGTGTTGGTTCTGGGGTGCTGTGACCCCAAATAAAGAGCGGAGCAGTGGCCCAAGCTTAGGGGGCTGGGGAGGGGGCTGGGGGTCTCCTGGAGGGCAGGAAATGAGTGGGAAAACCAGGGGGGGGAGCCCAGGAGGAGAGTTGGTGCCCTGGGGTGATTTGGTGGTCCAGGGAGTCCAGGAGGGGCAGTGGGATCCCATTGTACAAGGACAGTGAGATGAGAGCCCCTGAGGATTGTGGGGGTCCAGACCCCTCATATGAGGACTGAGAGTTGTGGCCTTGTCACAACGAGGATGGGATGTGACTCTCTTCCATGAGGACTGGGGGGAGTCCAAACCTTTTGCACAAGGACAGTGAGAGCCCCTGCCACGAGGATGGACTGTGACCCCCTTGCCTGTGAGGCCCAACAGCCACCACCATTGTGTTGAGCACAGTGAGCACATTCAGCTCCATCACATCAGTGTTGCACAAGCCTTGCACAAGTGCCTTGCACAGCAGGAGGAGGGAGGGAGGGTGCACAAGTGCTGTGGGAGGAACAGGGATTGGGGGAGTTGAGGCTGGTGCCAACAGTGGGATGGCGGCATTTGCATGAGGCCGCTCTTGCACGGGGCTTGGGGGTGTCAGGGGTCATCCCCCCCTTCCATCAGCCGCCTGAGCACATCAGGGTCTGGGGGCTGCCCTGGCCGCTGCCCCCCTAGCACCAGATACCCCCCCAGGAACTGGTGCAGCACCCGGGGGGCTGCCGAGAGCACCCGCAGCCCCAGCGTCACGTCCCCAGTCAGCCACAGCCGCACCTGGGGGAAAAAGGGGATGGGGGTGAGAGCCAGTCCACTTCCAGTACTTCCCGCTCCCCTCCAGTCCTCAGTACCTGCTGGCTGTCCCAGTTGATGTCCCACTGGCGCAGGTCACTGTGCCTCCAGCTGCGGGTGATGGCGCCAGAGCCAGGATCGATCCGGAGCAGCTGTGAGGGGCCCACAGCCAAAATCTCATCACACCTGGCACCCTGGAACCTGTGAGACCCCCCCAAAACACGTGGGACCCCTGGAACTCCTGGGACCTCCCCAGTGCTGGCCCAGCCGTGAGCAGTGCTCCCAGTGTACAGCACCTCAAAGTGTGCCAGCCCTCCCTCCCAGTGCCCCCAGTACCTCACCACGAAGTGCCCCAGCCCAAACCCCGGCAGGGCTCTCCAGGCCTCCACGAAGCGCAGCCGGGCCTGGCCTGGGGTCAGTGTCCCCACACGGTGCAGAACCTCCAGCAGCCGCGGGGTGAGCTGGGGGGGGGCCATTGTGAGGGAGGGGAGAGTGGGGGGGGACTGGGGGTGCCCCAGGGACTGGGGGAACATCAGGCGGCTGTACAAGGACGGGAGGGCCCAGTACCTGCTTGGCCTTGAACTTGCGCTGGAATCGGGGGGGGCAGCAGCTGCTGTGGATCTGGGGGTGGGCGTGAGAGGGCCCAGGGAGGCACAGTGGGATCTTCCCTCCCTGGCTGGACCCCCAGGACCCCCTGAGCCTCCGCCCCGAGCGATGTGGCCAACAGGGACTCCCCACGCGAGGCCAAGCGGCACCCGGCAACCCAACGGGCATACTGGGGGGCCTGGGGGGGCAAGAGTGTGACACCAGCTCCCTGAGACTCCTCAAAGACCCCTGCAGAACTCCCCCAGAACCCCTCAAATGCCCCAGAACTCTCCCGGGACCCCTTGAGCCTTCCAGGACCCCCAAACCCCCTTGGGACCCATCAAAACCCCTAAGAATGCAAAAAAACCCCTGAGACCTCATACCCCCCCAAGAGCCCCTCTGAGACACCCCCCCCTCCCCAAAACCCCGGGACCCCTCTAACCCTCCCCCCCCGAGCCCCAAGGACCCTCAAATCACCATGAGACCCCCCCCCAACTGCCCTCAAACACTCCAGGACTCCCCGAACTCCCATGTCCCGTCCCTCCCGTTTCCCAGTGGGGCCCTCCCATAGTCCCTGTGGTCTCCCAGAGCCCTCCGTGCCCCCGCCACCCTTATCCTGCCCTCCCACCCACATCACGGCAGCGCAGGAGGGTCTCGCTCATCCCCTCCGGTGTCGGCACCCGCAGTTTGATGCAAAATTTCTGCGCCCCCAAATCCATGTCGGGGGTCACCTCACAGCCTGGGGGGATGGGGGGGTCAGGCAGGCCTGCGTGCAGCCCAGGAGGGGAGTTCAGGGCATCCTAGAGGGGTTTGGGAAGGCTTTGGGACTCTAAGGGGGGCCCAGAGGGGTCCTGGGGGGAGATGGGGGTTTTTCCAAAGGGAATGTGGGCAACTGAGGAGGGGAGCTGGGGGTGTCCCGGGGTGTCTGGGGGAGAATTTGCGAGCCCTGGTGGGGTCCCAGAGGGAGATGGGGGCGGTTCTTGAGGGGGTATTTCAGGGTCCTAGGGGAACCAAGGAGGGGAGTTGGCCTTGTGTCAGGAGGGTCTGGGGGGGAACCTGGGAGTCCTGGGGGGTGGCCTCAGTGGTCCCAGGGGAGTCTTAGGAGGCCCATGTGGGAGGAATGGAGAGGTCCCAGGGGATTTGGGGGTCTGGGGGGGGGTTCTTGCGGGAAGGTCCCAGGGTGATTTGTGAGTGCCAGAGGGAGTCTGGGGGCCCGGGAGGGGTTTTGAGGTCTCACCACGGAGGTTGAGCTGCTGTGGGGGCCCCCCCGATCTCGGGAGGCTCCAGAGTGACAGTGATGACCCCGAGAGCACGGCCCGGGCAGGTCGGGACCCCCAGAACGGCCAGCGGGAGGACCTGGGGATACCCCAAGTTTGGGGGTTGGGGGGGGGTCAAGACGGACCCCCAGAATGGCCAGGAGGAGGGCCTGGGGGAACCCCAATTTTGGAGTCAGGGGAGGGGTTTGGGGGTTGTGGGGGTACCTGTAGATCTCCAGCTCCTCCACCAGCTCAGGGGCAGCTCCAAGCTCCTCCTGGGGACTCCCCCAGACCTCAGTAATCCCCATTGACTCCCAGTGCCTCCCCCAGTGCCCCCCACCCCAGCCCCCACCAGTTCTTACCCCTCCCCCCCAGCAGTGCCCCCCAGTCCCCCCAGTGTGGCCAGAAGAGGCCCCCAGTAGCACCCAGTGCTCCTCAGGGCCTTCCATGTCCATCCCAGTGTTCCCAAGTCCCCCCAAACCCCTCCCAGTCCCTCCCAGTGCCCCTTGGTCCTCCCCAAACACCCCCCCAGTACCTCCCAGTGCCCCCCAGTGTCCTCCCCATGCCTCCCAGTGTCCCCAGTCTCACTGGCAGCATGGTGGTCCCTTGCCCCTCCAGGCTTAGCTCCAGTTTGTCCAGGGCTGTGTCCAGGTCCTGGGGCTCAAGGGGGCCCTTGGGGTCCCCATCACCCCCCTCTGCCCCATCTATCTGGTACTGGGGGGTGGAAGGGTCATGGGGGGTCAGGAGAATTGGAGGGGTCACAGAGGGGTCAGGAGAATTAAGGGGGGGGTCCAAGGGGGGACTGAGGGGTCCAGGGGTGTTTGGGGCTCAGGGATGTCCAGGAAGGTTTGTGTGAGTCTGGAGGGTTCTTGGGGGTCCCAGGGGCTTCCAGGGAATCCGGGGTGGGTTTCAGGGTACAGGGGTTTTGAGGAGGATTGCAGAGGATCGGGGCACAGGTTCAGTGGGGTGCCATATTGTCCAGGGGTGTTTTGGGGTACCTGGAGGGCAGCAAAGAGCAGCATCTCCTCCTCGGTGCAGTCGATCTCCTCGGCCAGGAGGGCCCCGCGTGCCTGCTCATGCAGCAGCGCAATGCGCAGCCCGCCCTCCTGGGGGCATCACAGTGTTGGGGCACGGGGGGGGCACCCAGGGGGGTTTTAACCCCCAGGGACCCCCAACCCCTCCCCAAGTACCCATCAGGGACCCACAAGGACTCTCTAACCCCCTCCTGAGGGGTGTTTGGGAAGTGACATGGGAGGGTTGGGGGTCCCTAAGGGGTTTTATGGGTCACCAGGGGGGATTTGAGGGTACCTGGGGGTCCAGCCCCATGGCACAGGGGTACTTGAAGCGCAGAAGCAGCTCCTCGTCGTCCACCACGTCCTGCTCCATCAGGGACCGCGAGGCGTCCAGCCACCTGCGGGGAAAGGGGGCCGTGGTTGGGGGGGGTCCTGCGCGCTCGATCCCGCCCACAAACCCCGCCCAACCACACCCGAGCAAACCCCACCCATCGCTCCAACAAACCCCGCCCCACCAAGTCGTGTCCCCGCCTCTCACCCACCCTAAGCCGCGCCCCCCGCCCCGCCCAACAACTCCCAATCCCGCCCCGATCCCCGCCCGTAAGCCCCGCCCACACGTCTAACCCCTCTCCAACCACCGAATCCCGCCCCACTCAAACCCCGCCCACCAGGCCCCACCCCCGAGGCTCCGCCCCTCACCGCGCGTGCAGCTGCGCGCGCCGCAGGAGGAGGTTCCCGCGCCGGGTCCGGGGGAAGGTGGGGGGGTCCCTCCCCCCCCCGGGGGGCCACCAGGGCCCGGAGCTGCTCGGGGGGGCAGCGCAGGGGGAGGGGCCTCATCTGGGTGGGGGGAGACAGGAGGTCGGGGAGGGTGGGAAGGACACGGGGGGATCCGACCCCCCCCCCCCCCCCCCCCCCCCCCCCCCCCCCCCCCCCCCC
>NW_020898022.1:20797-35271 GCF_003984885.1 Neopelma chrysocephalum
CCCCCCCCCCCCCCGCGCACAGTGGGACCCCCGGCACCTTCCCGGGACCCCCCAGTGCCCTCTGGGACTCCCCGAGACCCCTCGGCACGCCTCAGTTCCCCCCTGAGACCCCTCGGGACCTCCCAGACCCCTTCATCCCCCCCAACTCCACTCCATCGTTGCCCAGATCACTCTGGTCCTCCCAGACCCCCAAAAGCCCCCCCAGACACCCTAATCACCTTTCAAACCCCTCCAGTGACCCCCCCAATTTCCCCCCAGCCCTTCCCCAGCGCTCCCGGAACCCCTCGACACACCGAGCAGACCGCAGACCCGCGCCACCCCCCGCCCGGGGGTCCTGGCGAAGTTGAGGTGCAGCCGCAGGACGCGCTCGCCCGGGAGCCGCAGCCGCAGCGGGCGGTGCCGGGGGGCAAAGCGGAGCCGGGAGCCCCCCCCGACGCCCAGGGCGTCCAGGGGGGGCCCGGGGGGCAGCAGCCACCGCCGCTGCTGCACCCACCACAGCGCGTGGTCCGACCAGTCCCGGGTCTCCCCTGGAGGAAAGGGCGTCAGGGGAGGCTGTGGGGGGGGTATGATAGGGCTGGGAGGGGGCGCTGGGGGTCCATGGCAGGGGGATGGCCATGAGGGACTGGAGTAGGGTTGGAGGGTGCTAAAGGGGGCTATGGGAGGTCCTGCCGTACTCCCAAACCACATCGGGGGGACTACAGGGGGCCTGTAATGGGGCAATGGGGGTATGTAGGGCTCTAATGGGGGCTGTCAGAGGCTGTTGGGAGCTACAGGGGGCTATGGGGATGCTATAGGAGGCTGTGAGGAACTGGAGTGGGGTTAGGGGTTACTAAATAGGGATTACGGGGGAGTCGTGGGGTGCTGTGAGGTCTGTAGGGGTCCCACTGTACCCCCAAACCACATCGGGGGGGCTCAGGAGGCCGTGGGTCCCTGGGGGGGAGCCACCCTTGCAGCTATTTATAGCCCATGGGTCCCTTATCGCCCTGGCCGGGGAGGACCTGGGGAGGGGAACTGGGAAGTAGGGGGACGCTGGGACCCCTCGATAAGGGCTCAGTATCCCCAGGCTGGATCCTCCCCCAACATCCTCTCTCAACCACATGGCACTTAGGGGGGGCTGGATGCCCCTACAACCCTTTCCTATGGGGCCTGGAGCTGGGGGGCCCAGACACCAGGGTCCAGCCTCCTGCCACAGTGGGGCACAACTGGGGGTCAGGGCTGTGGATCCCAGCTGTGGGTCTGGCCAGAGGTCAGGGCTACCGGTCACTCACCAATGGTCTCCACGATGAGGCGCATGAGGCCACCAATGTGCAGGTCCCCGGTGACACGGAGGGCAAGGATGCGGAGAGCTGCTGGGGGGCTGGGCTGCCCCACAACATCTCCCTGCCCCATGGCATCTCCCTGCCCCATGACATCTCCCTCCTCCACCTCCACCTGCAGCTCGAAGGAGCCGTCAATGTCCTCCCCACTCGCCGTCTTCAGCCCTGCCATCACTCTGTCCCTTCCCAATGGTGTCCAGAATGTTCCTGCCCCACGTCCCACCCCACGTCCCATCCCACTTCCTTCTCCACAGCACCCTGGACACCCGGGTTCACCCCACACCACCACCACCCACCGCAGAGGAAGTCGTGGTGGGGAGGAGCCACAGGGTCTGAACGTTGGGCTGTTCCCCCCCCCCGCCATGACACCCACCAGGGCCACAGGGCAAGGACATTGGGGTCCCTCATCTGGGGATATCCCTGTCCTCCTATCCCCCACACCCCATCCCTCTACTATCCCACCAGCTGGGACAGGACCTGGGACCCCCCCCAAGTCACCCTCATTGTACTCCCAGGACACGGTGTTCTCATGGGATGGGGGTCTGGTGCTTCCCGGGGTCAGTCCACAGGATCCCTGGGAAGGGGACAGAGCTGGCAGAACTCTCCAGACTCTCCAGGGGGTGCAGGACATGAAGCAGCGAATGAGGCAGGAATAGGTAGAGAATGGGGTAGGAGTGGGGCAGGAATGAGGCAGGGAATGAGGCAGGAATGGGCAGGGAATGGGGTAGGAATGGGCAGGGAATGGGGTAGGAATGGGCAGGGAATGAGGCAGGGAATGGGGCAGGAATGGGCAGGGAATGGGGCAGGAATGGGCAGGGAATGGGGTAGGGGCAGCCAGAGCAGGGCTGGGAATCCCAGGAAGAGCCAGGGACACTTCCTGGAGTTGGGAAGGCCAAGGCAGAGGGGCCGGAGCTGAGCTCGGAATACCAGGAATCACCAAAGGAACATTGGACAGGAACAGGGGTCTGACAGTGCCGCCCCACTAGCACGGCTGGAAAACCGGGACCGGCAGCGCGAGACGGCTGAGGGGCCCCCCCGGCTTCCCCCACCTCCTTCTTTGCTCTCGGGAACAGGGACAGGATGGGGGAGAGGATCCACCCCGGAGGAACAGGCTGAGCCCTTGCCATGGTACTGGGAACGTCCCAGCGGTCCTGGAAAGACTGTGACGGACTCCCAGTGGACTGAGAGGGACTGGAAGGGGTTAGGAGCAGACCGGATTGGGCTGGGAGGTGATGGCAGTGGACTGGGAGGGACTGGAGTGAACTGAGAGGCTCTGGGGGAGTCTGGGAGGGAATGGGAAGCACTGGAAGGGACTGGGAGGATCCTATGGCCTTCTATGGGGGCACTTGGAGGGACTGGGAGGGGACTGGAGGACACTGGGAGGGACTGGGATATACTGGAACAGGACTAGGGGGAACAGGGAGGGACAGGCTATGGGAGGGGTCAGCCTCGATGTCTCTAGGGATGCCGCCCCCACTCCCCCTCCCCCCCCAGTCACGGGCTGGGGCTGCTGAGGCCAAAGGATTTTATTGTTGGGGGAGTCGGTGTGGTCCCAGCACATCCCCTTTGGGGCGGTTTCCAGTGTCCCCTTGGGGGGAGATGGGGCCAGGGGAGTGTCCCAGGGAGATGGGGTAGGGGAGTCCAGTGTCACATGGAGGGGACATGGAGGGACACATGTAGGGTCCATTGTCACATTGGGGGGACATGGGAGGGAGTCACAGCTTCAGTTTCACAGTTAGTGGGGGCAGATGGGGGGGCTGTGAGTGTGCACAGGGTGAGTGTGCAAAGGGTGAGTGTGCAAGGGGGGTGAGCGTGCGTGGGGTGGACACCATCGGCCTGCAGTGGGCACCATTGGCTCGTGCCAGGCGAGTGTGAGCGAGGTGTGAGCGTGCAGGGGGCCTGCAGGATCGGTGTGCGCGGCTCTGAGCGTGTGGCACGGGGATGGTGTGCACAGAACATGAGTGTGCCCGGCGTGTTCATGGCATGTGACTGCAGTCAGTGTGCACAGGCGAGTGTGCCCAGGGTGGGAGTGTGCCCACAGCGAGTGTGCCCACAGTGAGTGTGCCCACAATGAGTGTGCCCACAGCGAGTGTGCCCAGGGTGGGAGTGTGCACAACATGTGTGCAGCGTGTTCATGGTGAGTGCCCAGGTGAGTGTGCCCGGGGTGACTGTGCCCACCTGACCATGCCATGTGCAGGTGCCCCCATGCCAGGGGGCTGCCGCGGTCCCGGAGTCCTGTGGAGTCCCACAGATGTCGGAGGGTCTCCCCCGGGGGTCTCAAGGGGTGTTGGGGGATGTCAGGGGATCCCCAGAGAGGTCAGGGGGTCCCCCCCGGGGGCTGTTGGGGGGTGTCAGGGGGTTTGGGGGGTCCCCGGGGGGGGTGCAGCAGCCGCGTGACCCGGCTGAGCCGCGCGTTCGCGTCCTCCTGGCCCTGCTGCAGCCGCCGGGTGCTGCGGCGGAGCCCCCGGAGCTCAGCCTGGAGCCGCTGCTGCACTTCGTGGCCCTGCCCCACACAGAGCCACAGGTCAGCCCCCTGCCCCACACAGACCCATAGATCAACCGCCTCAGCGTTCCCCCAGTTCTCTCCCAGTGTCCCCCCAGTGACTCCCAGTATTCCCCATTTCTCCTCCACCGTTCCCAACTGCCCCCCAGTCCCTCAGCAGTGTCCCTCTGGTGCCCCCCAGTGCACCCCAGTTCCCATCCAGCCCCACCAGTGCCTCCCAGTGTCCTCCCAGTGTGCCCCCCAGTGCCCCCCACCTCCTGCAGACCCTCCTGCAGCCGCTTCAGCGCCGCCTCCAGTTGCGCCACCTTCTCCGAGAGGCTCCGGGACCTGGGGAGGGCACGAGGGGGTGTGGGACCCTGAGGGGACCCCCTCCACCCCTCTACTCCTCCCAGACTCCCCCTTCATACTCATCCTCAGGGGCCACCGGGCTCAGGCTCTGCTGGACCTCGATGTTGGGGGGCTCTCGGAGCTGATGCCCTGGCGGGGGAAGCGGGGGAATGTAAGACCCCTATGTGGGGAGCCCCGAGACCTCCCCCCTCCTGACCCTCCCCATTCCCACAACCACTGAGACCCCCCCTTCCCGATCCCTCCCATTCCCACAATCCCCAGTCCCCCAACTCCCTCAGCTCCGCCCAGTCCCCCAGGATCCCCTCACCCCCTTGACCCCCCATCCCCACAGAACGCCCTCAATCTCCCCATCCCCTCCATCTGCACATGGCCCCCAGACCCACACCAACCCCCCAAGCCTCCCCCCTGGTCCCCCTAGGCCCCCTCACCCTCTCAGCCCCCCACCCCCAAGCTCTCCCAGATCTGCCTCCCATCCAAAACACCCCTCAACCCCCAAGAAACAGCTTCCAGGACCCCCCAGCCCCCCAAAACCCCCCCCTCTCTCCTCCCAGGCAATGACCTCCAGGATCCCCTCAGCCCTCCCAAAGCCCCCCCAAGGCCCACAGGCCCCCTCACCCCCCCCGGGCGATGGCCTCCAGGACCCCACTGCAGGCCGTGGCCAGGCGGGCGATGAGCTCCCACTCCTCCTCCTGGGGCTCCCCAGACCCGGACAGCACTGGTGGGGGAGGCAACAGTGGGGGACACCCAGGGAACTGGAGGGGACCCCTCCAGGGGATGTGGGACAACCCCACAGGACACTCCCCTAGCACAGGGGGCATAGGACAGGGACACCCCCCATGGGATGGGGACATCCAGGGGACAGGGACACCCAGGTGGTGGGGGGACGACCCCCAGGGGACACCCCTCCATGGGATAGGGCATACCCTCAGGGGAAACCTATATGGACAGGGGACACCCCGAGGATGAGGGGAGACAACCCAGGGGATGGGGACACCCCCAAGTGAAGGGGACCTGGGCTGGGGACACCTCAAGGAGATGGGGGGCCCCCAGGGGGCAGGGGTCACCCCTGTAGGATGTGGGACATGGGATAGGGGATGGGGGACACTCCCCTGCAGTGGGACAGGGACACCCCCAGGAGACATAGGATGGGGAATGGAGGGGAGACACAGAAGGGGACATGGGGTGAAACAGGGGAGGGACACGGGGAACACAGGGGGTCCGGGCCACTCACGCCTGCCCAGGGAGTGCCGCAGCGAGAGGCCTGGGGGGGGGGCTGGGCTCGGGGGGGGCCGCAGGACCACCAGCATCCAGAGAGGGACCCTGAGGACAGGGGGGGGCAGCAGGGGCACAGGGAGACTGGGGGAGACACACAGGGACACACATGGGGGGACGGGGGACACGGTAGTGTCAGCAGCCTCATAGGAGCACGGGGGGACGGGGGGAAACACAGGGGGATAAAGGGACTCACCGGGTCACCGGACTGGGGGGGGCTGTGGTGCGGCAGCAACAGGTCAGGCGTGGGGTCAGCCAGGGGAGGCCTGGGGGGTCATAGGAGTGAGGGTTAGAGGGGTTCATGGGAGGGCATGGGATTCCTGGGGGATTTGGGGGGGGTCCCAGGGACTTGGGAGGTGCGTTCCAAGGGTACTGGGGGATCCCAGAGGATTTGGGGGGTTTCCCGTGTCCAGCGTAACTCACGGGCTGGGGGGGGCATCCGGTCGGGCTCTTGAGGGTCCCCGGGCTGGGGGGGCCACCCCCAGGGGGAAAGGGGGTGCTCTCCTCGTCCAGTGCCAGCGAGCGCAGGAGCTGTAGGGTGTCGGGGTGCAGCCCCCCTGGGCCCACCCCATGATCCCCCCTGTCACTGTCTCCCCCTGAGTCGCTGCTGGTGTCTCCGATATCCCCTCCAAGGTCCCCCCCGGGGTCTCCCCCTGTGCCCCGGCCCTGCTCCAGCGAGCGGGCATAGAGCTCCAAGAAACTCCTGGGGGGCAAATGTGAGGGGGACATGGTGGGGGGAAAGTGAGGACACACTGGGGCGTCCAGGTCCCAGTTCCACTTGACCCCCATGTCCCTGCCCTCCCCATGTCCCCCCAGGATCCCCCGTGCCACCCAGTTCTCCCCATTCCGCCCCCCACTGCTCCCCCATTTCCCTCCCAACCCCAATCCCCCCTTTGTCGCCAAAGGCCCCCCAACTCCTCCCATGCTCCCCCGTCCCCAACCCCCCTCGCTCCCCACACATCCTCTATTCCCCCAAATGCCTCCCATTTCCCCCCACTGCCCCCCCCATTACCCTTCCAACCCCAATCCCTCCTGTTTCCCACCCCGATTCCCCGCAGGACCCCGCACAAGCCCCCCCGCCCTGCACGCACCGCCGGGGCCGCCCGTCGCGGTCGGGAGGCAGCAGCGTCAGGGGGCCCGAGGGGCGCCGCAGCAGCGCCCGCAGCAGCCGGGGGTCCCCGCGGGGAAGGGGGCGGTGACCCACGCGCAGCAGCCGCGTCCCGGGCCGCAGCCCCGCAGTCTCGGCGAAGGAGAACCGCGTCACGGCCGTCACGACCCCTGAGGGGTCCACGCGGAACCCCCGGCGGCCCCCGGCCCCCCGCGGCAGCGCCAGCTCCCGCGCCTCGCACCCCCGCGTTACCGCCTGCGGGGGGGACACACCGGGTCAGGGGGGGCACGGGGACCCCGAGAGAGGCCCCCGCGCCTCGCACCCCCGCATCACCACCTGCGGGGGGACATCGAGTCCGGGGGTTCGGGGATCTCTGGGGATCCTGACAGGGACCCCCTGGGGGTGACCCAATATCAGCCCATGGGAACCCCAACACTGACCCCATGGGGCACCCTATGGACAATTGCCCTGTCTGAGCCCCACAGCGCACCCCCATAGTCCCCCATCCTTGCCCCACTGCACCCCCCATTGCCCCCCGAGCCTGACCCATTGCCCTCCCCACCGCCCCCTTGTTTCCCCCCCAGTTTGCCCCACCATCCCTGCCCCACTCCTGCCCCCCCCCCCATTGCCCCCTGCCCCGCTCACCTGGAGCCTGGCCACCACCTGTGGGGCAGCGCCGTGGGGCAGCCGCAGCCCCAGCCACTCGCCCGCCCCATAGAAGATCTCAAGGCGCCCCTCGGCGAACCCCCAGCCCAGCACGTCCCGGCAGGCGCAGCTGAACAGCACCCCGGGGGGGGAGGGCGACTGTTCCCGGGTGGGGGGCGGCGTCCCCTGGGGGGGGCGCGGCCATCCCCGCGTTACGTGGGGGTTCCCCTTGCTGTGGGGCAACCGTCCCTAGGTGGGGGGTGACCGTTCCTGAGTGGGTGGGGGGCTCCCCTGGGTGTAGGGGGAGCACCCCTGGGTTTGGGGGAAACTTCCCCGGCTGAGGGGCGATCGCCCCTGAGTGAGGATCGACCGTCCCTTGGTCACGGGGGGGGATTCCCTGGGTTGAGGGCGAGCCCCCCGGACCGGTTGGTGACCGCCCCGGGTGGCGCGGCGACCACCACCACCCTCTCCGCCGCTACCCCCAGCAGACACGGCACCTCGGCCCCCCCGGGCCCCCCCTGCGCCCGCGCCCCCCACACCAGCGCCCCCGCCACCGCCGCGCCCCCCGCGCGCCCCGCGCTGCCCCGGCGGCGTCCCCCGAGGGCGGGCAGCCCCCGAGGGGGCGCGGGCAGCGGGGCCCCCCCTCCGTGGGCGCGCAGCAGCTCCTGCAGGTACTGGCGGCGGGTGCGCGCGGCCATGGCCCCCAGGCGGCCCCCCCGCGCCGCCGCGTTCTCCCCGTTGATGGCCTTGGCCAGCAGGAACGGGCGCAGCCCCGCGCCCCCCAAAAAACGCTGCCCTGCCGCCAGCGCCGGCCCGAACGGGGGGGTCTCCTCTGGCCGCACCACCGCCACACTGCGGAGAGACCCCCAGAGGGGGCGGGGAGGGTGGTTAGGGACCCCAGAGCACGTGTGAGACTCCCAAGAACCAGGAGAGACTCCCAGAGCCCATGAGAGACCCACGGAGCCCAGGAGAGACTCTCCTAGGGAACTCTGCCAGACCCCCAGGGCGCAGGACAGACCCTCAAGAACCAGGAGAGACCCCCAGAGATTGGGGGAGACTCCCAGGAATCCCAAGAGCCCTGTGACACCCCCAGAGACCCCGGGAGAGACCCCAAGAGCCCATGTAAGCACTACAGGGCTTGTGCTGGCCCACTCCAGCCCTCACATAAACCCCCAGACCCCTTGTGAGTCCCCCAGGGCCCACGCAAGCCCCTCAAGGACCATACATCACCCCCAAAGCCCAGGAGGGACCCCCCCCCCCCCCCCCCCCCCGGGGCCCCCCCCCCCCCCCATGAGCCATTGGGGCCCCCCCGACCCCCCTGTATGAGCCCCACACCCTTCAGGAGCCCTTGGGGATCCCCAGACTCCCTGTACAAAACCTCCAGCGCCTGTCTGAGACCCTTGGAGACCTCCAGATCCTCTTTAGGACCCCCAAAACTCCCTGTATGAGCCCCCCAACCCCTGAGAGCCTCGGGGACCCTTGGCCCCACCTGTAGGTGGTGTGGGGGGTGCAGGGCTCGTGCACCCGCACCACGATGAAGATGTGCTGGAAGTGGCTGCGCAGGGCACGGGGGGAGAAGGGCCGTGCCCCCGGCTCCTGGAACACGATTGTCACGATGTCGTTCCCGATGTGGCGCTTCCGCAGCAGCTGGTGGGGAAAGGGGGGAGTCAGAGCCCCAAAAGTGACCGGGGGAGCAGAGATAGGGAGCCCCCACAGACTGCTGGGAACACCCAGCATCCCCCCAAAAACCTCTGGGACCTTCAGACCCCCCCAGCTGCCTTAGAACTTCCCAAACCCCCTTGGAATCCTCCCATGCCCTGGGACTCCTGGACCTGCTGCTCCTGGACCCCCAGCCCCATGACCCCAGGGACCCCTGTGACCCACCCGCCCCCCCATACCTGCTGGGGGTTGCAAGGGGTGAAGGGCAGCATGGGGGCACCCCAGACCCTACGGACCCCCATGACCCCCGCCATGAGCCCCCCACAACCCCCTGTACCTGCTGGGGGTTGCGGGGAGTGAAGGGCAGCATGGTGCTCACGTGGAACATCACCTCGTAGCCGTGGTACGTCGTGTACAGTGAGTGGGTCCCCGTGGAGTCAGCTGGGGGGGCACAGCCTAAGCCCCCACTCTGCCAGAGACCCCTGGCCCCATGGTCCCTCAAGGCCCCGTGTCCCCAGGTCTCCCTGTATCCACATCCCCTTGCGTCCCCCGTGCCCCATCCTCCCTGTCCCCACCAGGTCCCCGTGTCCTTTCCCCTACGTCCTCATGTTCCCCCCATCCCCTGTGTCCCCATGTCCCTCTGTCCTCACAGTAGCCATGTCCCCATCCCCGTGTGCCACGTGTCCCCCACCCCCATGTCTCCCCCGTCCCCCTACGTCCCCCCGTGTCCCCCTGTGTCCCCGTATCCCACCCCGTCCTCCCATGTGTCCCCGTGTCCCCATGTCCCGGGTCTCACTGCGGGTGTCCAGCTGTGCCCGGTACCCCGCGAAGCCGCGCAGCCTCACGCGGGTGCCCAGCAGTGCCAGGAACTGCTCGAAGGCAGGGCCGGGCTCCTCGTTGTTGTACATCTCCTCCTCGGAGCCCTGTCCCCCCCCGGCAGTACAGCACCCCCACCTTGCGCTGCCGGCTCACCTGGGGGGGATGGAGGATGTGAGTGGGGCACAGGGAGTTCCCGGGGAGCGTGCAGGGAACACGCACAGACCCCTGAACACGCTCAATGGCCTCCCACGAGGGTCTGCACTGGTGCAAACCCCGTCCTCATGCAAACCACGTCCTCGTGCAAGGCCCGAACCCCTGCAAACCCCACCCTGTGCACGCCCCATCCTCGAGCAGCGCCCACCCTTGTCCAAGCCCTGCCCGCGCGTGAGCCCCAGGTCCGGTGCGATGCAATCCTTGTGCAAGCCCCCCCCACACAAAGCCCCCTCACTCAAGCCCCTCTCACATAAGCCCCTCCTCTTGCAAGCTCCCCCTCACCCCCTGCTCATCCAACTTGAGGAGGGTCTCCTGCACGGCAGGGGAGGGGGCAAGGCGCAGCCCCCCCCACCACCAGCCCGGGCAGCACCAGCTCCAGCAGCTTCCGGGGGGGGGACCCCCCGCGCCCCAGAGGGGCGAGAGCCGGGGGGCAGCGCCTCCTCCAGAACCGACCCCCGCAGCGTCCGTGGCTGGGGGGGATACAGGAAGGGTCAGGGTGGGGGCACCTTCATGGAACCCCCGCACTGCCCTCGGCCCTCATGGGCACCCCTGAGACCCCCCAGCTCCTGATGTCCCTCTGAAGCTCATAGGGATCACCCCATAGGGCCTTTGGGACCCCCAGGTCCCCCCCACCGACTTCACCCATCCTCCCGAAACCCCACCCACCCCCTCCAATCCCCTGAACCCACCCTAGAACCTCTGAACCCCCTCACCCCCTTGTACCCACCCAGCCCTTCTGGGACCTCCGGGCCCCCTGATTCTCCTGGCCCCCCCAGCTCCCTCCTCCCCCCTGGATGCCCCCCAGCACCCCCCTGTCACCTGGCAGGTGCGCAGGATGATCCTGTGCAGCACCTGGGCCCGAGGTCCCTCCTTCTCCTCCCGCCGAAGGGACACGGCCACGGGCCCCAGCCGGGGGTCCTCACCCAGCAGGTTCTGGTGCTCTGGGAGCGGGTCGGGGGGGGTCGGGAGGCCGTATGGCCCTTCCCAGCCCACCCACAGCTCCCCGTGGCCCCAGCCGGCTGTCCCTGCCAGCAGGTTCTGGTGCTCTGGGGGACCAGGGGGGATGGGGGAGGGACGGGACCACCACAGCCCCCCCACATCACATCCCCTGCCCCCCCTCACCTTTCCCATAGAAGTACTTGCGATAGTACTCGGCGCCGTCGTCGCTGTGCTCGATGGGGTGGGGGGGTCGCGCCCCCGCCGGGGGCTCCTCCAGCACCGCCACCGCTGCGTTCGGCAGCTGCCCGGGCCCGGGGGGCACACGGGGGGGGCCCAGCCCTGGCTCCTGCTCTCCCCCCGTCTCGCAGCAGAAGCGGGGACAGCTCAGCACCAGGGCCTCGGGGTCGGGAGGAGCCCCGTGGGGCCCAGGGGGCTCCTCGGGCTCCAGGTGGGCGGCGGAAGCCCCCGAGGTGGGGCCCGGGTCGGCCGTGGGGGGCTCGGCCGGGTCGAAGAGGATGCTCTGCACGTCGTAGTGAGCGAGGAGGGGGCTCCAGGGGGGGTGGGGGAAGAAATCGGGGTCCCCCCCGCCGGCCGCAAGTCCCAACAGCAGCAGAGGGTCGCGGAAACGGGGGGACGTGGGGCTGCCCCCCCCGGCCGCCTCCTCGTGGCTCTGGGTGCGGGCCCGAGGGAACGCTATCCCCGGAGACCCCTTCTCCTCCGGGGACCCCCCAAGGGCCGCCTCGCTGCTGCTGCTGCGCTGCAGGGGGGCGGCCCCCCCCGGGGACGAGGGCGGCAAGGGGGCCCCCCCGGCCGCGCTGGGGGGGGGCGGGGGGTGGGGGCGGCCGGGCCGAGGGGCCCCGCATCTTGCGGAGGAAGAGGTCGTCGGACTGCATGGCCCCCCCCGGGACCCCCAGGGATCCCCCCGAGATTCCTTAGGACCCCTCTGAGACTCTTTGGGACCCCTCTATTTCCCCCTGAGACCCCTAGGGACTAGCTAGGACCCCCCTGAGACCCCCCGGGACACCCCTGATCCCCCCTAGGGAACACCCCCGTAACCCTCAGGAACCCCAAGGGACTCTCAGGGACTCCTTAGGACCCTCCTGGGGGTCTCTGGCACCTCTCCAGCCCCCCAGCCCCCCCCCAGTTGTAGCGGAGACCCGCACCCAGGGATTAGTCAATGGAAGCGTGGGAACGGAGTCCATGCCCCGATTGGGTGCCCGGGAATTCCCGCGTGCGGAGGCTCCGCCCCTTTTCCCACGCGCCCCTTCCCGGGTCGCGGTTAATGGGGGCAACCGGGGGGGTCGGGGGGGGGCTCCGGCCGCGGCGCTCTCCGGGGCGGGGAGGGACGGCGGCACCTGGGGAGGGACAGGGAGTCAGTGAGGGCTCGGGGGCGCTCCTCAGCCCTCCACGCCCCATCCCCGTGTCCCTCTGTCCCTCCGTGTCTGTTCCTCCATCCTCAGTCAACCCACGGGCCCCCTTTGCCCTCCCCGCCTCGCCCACTCCGCTGCAGGAACCCCAGAACAGGGCTGAGCGGGGGGTGCCCTTGGACCCCCACGGACCCCCGGGTCCTTCCTTCGCCTGGGTCCTGGCCTGGCCCTCTGTGCCCCCCACGGCTCCGTGGGGTCGGGGGGGGGCTCGGTGGGAAGTTGTGGAGCTGGGGGAGTTCGAGGGGGGGGCCCGGACGTGCCGCCGCCGGCGGTTTCCTGCCTTACAGGAAGCGTCAGCCGCCGACGGCCCCCCAAGAGCTGCCCCCCAACTGCTCCCCCTAGCCCCCCGCACTGATCCCCACCCCCGGGGGGTCCCCCCCCAACTCCAGCGACCTCCCCGATGATGGGTCCCCGTTCCTGACCTTGTCCTCGGTGTGAACTCGGGCGTCCGGGCTCCCCCCCCCAACTTCCCTCCTCCGGCTGCAGGACCCGGTGTCCGGCCCCCCCCCAGAGGAAACGGCGTCCGGCTCCCCTGACTCCCCCCGGGCACCATGGCCCCTCCCCGCCCCCCTCCCCCGGTCTGTTAAGACGCGATTAACGACGTTAATCTGGGGGGGGGCGGGGGCTGACGCCCCCCCCCCGCCAGGTACAGGTGGCTCAGGGCAGGGCAGGGACTCAGGTGTCCGGGGGGGGCCACCCGGGTGTCCCCACCCCTCCTGGGACCCCCTCGGGACACCACGGCCGCCCCCCCCCCCGTCGTATGTTCCCCAGAGGCGCGGGGGGGACGGAAATCGCGGTCCCGGGGAAAGGTGTCCCACGGGGGTCAGTCGGGGGTCGCAGGGAGGTTCACAGGGGGTTTGGGGCCTCATACGGGGGTGGGGGATGCACCGTCCAACAGCCCCCCCCCGCCCAACCCCCGTGCGAGCCTCCCCCCCCCCCCCCCCCCCCCCCCCCCCCCCGGCCCCCTGTGTCCCCCCTTGTGTCCCCCCCCGGGGGGGGTCCCACGCTGCTGGAGGTCCCAGGTGTCCGGGGGGTCCCAGGCGGGCCGGACCCCCCGCTTGCACAGGCTGCAGCGGCTCGAGGGGCCACGGGTGGCCGCGCCCCCGCCCTTCCCCTCCGCCGCTTCCTCCCGCCACGGTGAGCCCGGGGGGGGGCCGGGGGGGCTCCGGCCTCCCAGGGCACCCCCCTGACCCCCCAACCCATCCCTGCACCCCCTCCCCACGTGGGCAGCCCAGGCATCCGGTGCCCCCCAGGCGATGCCCCCCCCCACCCCAGTGCGGCGGGAAAACGACAAAAACGACTTTTTGAACCGTTATCAGGGTTTATTTATTAATTTATTTGTACCAACCCCCCTAAACCAACAAAACCCCACTGAGAACCAGCAAAAACGAGAGAAAGAGTCCAGCCTTCCCCAGGATCCCCCCATGAAATGTCCCAGAGCCCCTGTCAGAGATCAGGTGCCCCCAAATCTCACCATGAGGCTGCTTAACCCCTCCAGCCCCCCCCGGTTATGGCCAGGAAAAGCCCCCCCCCGCCCTCCGTTGCCCCCCCGTTATGGGGCAGGACCGCCCAGTGCCCCCCCAAACATCCCAGTTACAGCACTGCCCCCCCCCAGACCCCCCTGCTCTGGGGTCGGCCCAACCTCCACTCCCCTCCCGAGGGGGTCTCCCCTGACCGATCACCCTCAGGGCCCCCTGTCACCCCCTGAGGGGAGTCGCTGGTGGCTGAGGGGGTCTCGGGGGGCTGGGGGCTCAGGGCCATGCACGGGCTGCTGGGACCCCTACCCTGAGGGGGTGTTAGGGGGGGGCTGCCAGGTGGAACCTCCCCCTCTGCAGTGGCTGCCAGAGGGCTCTCTGGGGCTGGGGGGAGGCTGAGGGTCAGCGGGACCCCGGCATCACCCCCGGCCCCCCCGCAGCTCCCCTCCCTCAGCCCCTGTGCCTCCCCCAGCCCCCCCTCCCCACCGGGGTGCCCCCCCTCTGTGGGGGGGCCGCGGCACAGATGCTCCCGGTCGGCGGCGGTGATGATGCCACTGGTGCTGTTCCAGAGCTCTGGGGGGGGCACGGGGGGGATTTAGTGTGGGGGGGACACATCCCAGGGAGGGCCCGAGGCCCGGGGGGGTCCTGGGGCTGCTCACCCCCCATCCTGTCCGTGTCCAGGTGCGGCAGCAGCTCCTGGGGGAGGACACATGCACGGGGGGGTTGTGGGGGGCATAGGGGGGCCCCGAG
>NW_020898022.1:40271-50414 GCF_003984885.1 Neopelma chrysocephalum
CCTTTGTCCCGGTGACAATGTCCCGGCTCCGCCTTCCCGGGGCCGCCTCAGCCAGCGCGGGGAACCGCCGGACCCCCGGGAGCCCAGACCGGCCGGGCCGCCCCCTGCCCCCCCCCCGGGGACGCCGCCGGACGCCGCTTCCTCCCCCTCCGGGCCGCGGGAGCTCCGGCGGGACCAGGCGGGGACGGGACGGGGCGCGGGGGGGCCCCGGGGGACGGGACGGGGCGGAGGGGACCGGGCAGGGGGGTGAAGGGGACCGGAGTGGGGGCGGAGGGACCCTGGGGCCGGCAGGGGCTTGTGGCGGCCGGGGGGAGGTGTAGGGACCCCCGGGGACCCGTAGGGACCCAGAGGAGCAACAGGGATCCCAGGGATCCCCAGGGACCTATAGAGACTCCAAGAATCCCCAGGGATCCCCAGGAGCCACAGGGACTCACAGGAGCAACAGGGACCACGGGCATCCCCAGGAGCCACTGGGACCACCGGGCACCCTTAGGGACCCCCAGGATCCTACAAGTGCCCACAGGGACCCCTGGAAGCTACAGGGATCCCCCAGGGACCAATAAGGGACCTATAGGAACTATAAGGGACCATAGGAACTGAAATAAGGTGTGGGGACCTCCTGGGACCCCCAGGGACCCATAGCCCTCCTCAGACACCTGTAGGACCCCCCAGGCCCCCATAGCCCCCCTGGTGCCCCAGTGGGACCCCCAGAGCTGTCAGATCTTACAGGCAGCACCTGTAGGGCCCAGGTGACCCGAGTGACCCCCAGGAGCTAGAGGGGCCCCATGGGGTCCCCTGGGCACCCATAGACCCCCTGGGTACCCATAGGACCCCCAGAAACACATAGGACCCCCCCGACACCTCTAGGACTCCCCAAGGACCCCGTAGGGTCCCCCAAACACCTGTAGGACCCCCCAGCCCCCTGTGGGACCCCCAGGCCCCCCCAGTGCCATCAGTGGGGGCCGGGGCGGGGGGGGAGCACCCCATGGAGTGGGGCCAGGCATCTCCCTCCCCGTCCCCCCCGGGGGAGTCCCGCTCTCCCTCACCCCCCCTCTCCTCCCTCTTCCCAGGGGGGTCCCGCTCCCCTTTCCCCCCCTCCCCGGGGGTATCCCGCTCCCCGTCTCCATCCCCGGGCGGGTCCCGCTCCCCGTCGCCCCCGGGGGGATCCCGCTCCCCCTCGCCCCCCTCCCCGGGCGGGTCGCGGTCCCCGTCGCCCCCGGGGGGGTGGGAGCCGGAGCGGGCGGCGTTCGGGGAGCTGCGGCTGGAGGAGGTGATCGGGGCCGGGGGCTTCGGCCGCGTGTTCCGGGGCACGTGGCGGGGGCAGGTGGTGGCGGTGAAGGCGGCGCGGGGGGACGCGGGGGCGGCGGGGGCCGCGAGCCTGCGGCGGGAGGCGCGTCTGTACGCGCGGCTGCGACACCCCAACGTGGTGGCCCTGCGGGCCGTGTGCCTCGAGCCCCCCCACCTGTGCCTGGTCATGGAGTTCGCGGCGGGGGGGCCGCTGTCGCGGGCGCTGGCGGGGCGCAGGGTCCCCCCCGCCGTGCTGCTGGACTGGGCGCGCCAGGTGGCCCGGGGGATGCGGTACCTGCACGCCGGGACCCCCGTGCCCCTCATCCACCGGGACCTCAAGTCCAGCAATGGTGAGCGGGGGGGGGCGCTGGGGGGGGCTCCTATGGGTGCTCCTGGTGATGGGGTGACGGGATGTGGGGTGCAATGTGGGGTCCCCAGGGTTGGGGGTCCCAGTTACTGGGATGCCCAGGGTGGGGGGGGTCACAGAGGTTGGGGTCCTCAGGGTGGGGTCTCAGTCCCCAGGGTCCCCGGGGTGGGGGGATCCCTGACACTGGGGTCCCCAGGGTCAGGGGTCCCGCAAGCCAAGGTCCCTGGAGTGGGTGTCCTGCATTGGGGTCCCCAGACTTGAGGCACATTGGTTCCTGATATCCCCAGGGTGGGGATCTGAGACATGAAGGTCCTGGGGTGGGGGGGTCTCAGACACGGGTGTCCCCAGTGGGGGAGGTCACAGAGGCAGAGGTTCCCAGGATGGAGGAGGTCCCAGGTGTTGGGGTCCCTGGTTGGGCGGTCCCTGACTTCTGCCCCCCCCGGTGCTGCTGGTGCAGCTGGTTTTGGGGGTCGGTGGTTGGGGGTACCAGGCTGGGGGGTCCCTGTGGGATCTCTGACCCCCGCCCCCCCCAGTGCTGCTGGCGCAGCCGGTTGTGGGGGACGACGTGAGCGGGAAGACGCTGAAAATCACCGACTTCGGCCTTGCCCGCGAGTGGCAGCGAACGACCAAGATGAGCGCGGCCGGAACCTACGCCTGGATGGCCCCCGAAGTCATCCGAGCATCCACCTTCTCCAAGGGCAGTGATGTCTGGAGGTGGGAAAGGGCTGGGAGGGTCCAGAGGGCACTTAGGGGATCTGGGAGGGTGGGAATCCACCCCTGAGCTCTGGGCTGGGGTGTGGTTTGGGGTGCCTGGGTGGGGGGTACCTGGACATCCTGGCTTCCTGGAGCAGCAGTTTGTGGGATGTCTGGGTGGGGGGTTATAGGGGGCCCAGACACCTGGGTCCAAGAAGGGGAGGGTGGGGAGATCCAAGGGGGGCCCCGGGGGTTTGGGGGGGGTCCCAGTGGCTCCCCATGTGTTTGACCCCCCTTTGCCCCCCCAGTTACGGGGTGCTGCTGTGGGAGCTGCTGACGGGGGAGGTGCCGTACCGGGGCATCGACGGCCTGGCCGTGGCCTATGGGGTGGCCGTGAACAAACTGACCTTGCCCATCCCCTCCACCTGCCCCCCACCCTTCGCCCAGCTCATGGCAGGTACGGGGGGATCGGGGCCTGGGGGAGACCTGAGGGCTCGGGGGGGCCAGGTGGGACAGGGGATGGGGTGACACTGGGGGCTGGGTCCCCATCCTGCCCTTTGCCTGGGTCATGGCAGGTATGGGGGGGTGGCAGGAGGGCTGGGAGGGTTCAGGGGGGCCACGGGGGGATGTCAGGCAGCTCAGAGGTGTTGGGGGATTGCAGATATTGGGATCCTCAGGGGTTTGGGGGTGCCCAGACCCCTGGGTTCCAGAGGAGAGGGACCAGGGGGTACCTGGGTCCCTGGGGGATGTTGGGGTCCCCCACGAGCCCCCCCGGATCTCGGTTCCCCCCTTAGCCTGCTGGGAGCAGGACCCCCACCGGCGGCCGGGCTTTGGGGCAATCCTGCGGCGCCTGGGGGGGCTGGAGCCGGCGGGGCTGGGGCCCCCCGAGTCCTTCCACTCCCTGCAGGAGTCCTGGCGCCGTGAGATCCAGGGGCTCTTCGACGAGCTGCGGGCACGCGAGAAGGTGGGACCCCCAACACCTGGGACACCCCTGGGACCCCCTCAACTCCTGGGGCCACCCCCAACACCTGGGACACCCCTGGGACCCCCTCAACTCCTGGGGCCACCCCAAACACCTCGGACACCCCTGGGACCCTCCCAACGCCTGGGGCCACTCCAAACACCTCGGACTCCCCTAGACCTCCCTGGAGCCCCTGAACAATAGAGATCCATGGCAAACACCTGGAGATCCCCTGGGACACCTGGGACGCCCATGCAACCCCCCAAAACTCTGCAGCAGGGCCCAGCCCTGCCCTGGTGCTGCTCGTGGCTGGTCCTTGTCCCTGGGACCCCCTTGTTCCCGTGACCCCGATGACCCCCATGGCCCCCCAGGAGCTGGGAGGAGGCTCTGGCCAGGGCCCAGCATTCCCAGGCCCCTCGTGTCCCCCCGTGTCCCCAGTGACCCCCATGTCCCCCATGACCCCACGTGCCCCCAGTGATCCCGTGCCCCCTGTGCCCCCCAGGAGCTGCGGAGCCGGGAGGAGGCCGTGGCCAGGGCGTCCCGGGCCCAGCGCTCCCAGGCTGAGGCGCTGCGGCAGCGCGAGGCCGCCGTGGCCCGGCGGGAGCTGGAGGTGCTGGAGCGGGAGCTGAGCCTGATGCTCCGGGGGCCCCCCCGGCCCCCCTCGGCCCCCAAGCGACGCCGACCCCCCTTCCGGCGGCCGCGGCGGCCCGCAGACCTCATTGGCATGCCCCAGGGTACGGGGGGGGAAAACAGGGCCTGGGGGCTTCGGGGGGGCCAGGGGTTTTGGGAGCTGGGGCCTTTGTGGGTGCTGGGGAGGCTCTGGGGGGACTGGAGGGGCAGTGGGCTGTTTGAGCTGGGGGGGTTGGAGGGGCTTTGGGGGGAGTTTAGGGCCCTGGGAGTTTTGGGGGCCTGGAGGGTGTCTGGGGGGCTGTTGGGGCTTGCTTGGGGGTTTTGGCAGGGTTCAAGGGCTCTGCTGACCCCAGTGCCCCCCCCAGACTTCAAGCATCGCCTGACGGTCCAGGCTGCTCCGGGAGGGGACCCCCGAAGTCACGACTCTGAGGACGGGCCAGGGGGGTCCCCCCCTTTCCCCCGCCTGCGTGCCATCCAGCGTGAGTGATGTCATCGGGGGGGTGGGAGGTGATTCTGGTGACGTCACACCTCCTGGTGATGTCACACCCACACCCCCCAGTGACATCCCCCCTCTATCCCCAGTGGAACCCGAGGAGGAGGAGGAGCTGCCGCGGGGGCGCGGGGGCAAGGGCAGTGCCCCTAACGGCAGGTGGGTCCCTGGGGAGGTTGGGGGGGGGATCAAGGGGGTCCCACCCCCCTCCAGACACCTGGAACCCCCCCGGACACCTGGGCCCCCCCTGCAGGCGGCGGCTGCGCCCGGACGAGACCACCTGGTACCTGGACACGGACGAGCTGAGCCCGGGGGATGCATCCCCCAATGGTGAGTCCGGGGGGTCCCGGGGGTCCCATCCCTGCCCCCCCACACACTGACCCCCACTGTGTCCTGCAGGTGAGGCCGGGCCCCCTGAAGCTGAGGAGGGCCGGGGGTCTCGGGGGGGGGACCCCGCGGCTGCTGCGGCGGGCGCTGCTGAGGGGCTCGGCCCTGCTGGCGTCCCTGGGGCTGGGCCGTGACCTGGCCCCCCCCCCGCCCCCCCCCGCCCCCCCCCCCCCCCCCCCGGCCTCCTGCGCCTCTCCCCCCGCTGGCGGGATCGGACCATGGGGTCCCCGGAGCTGAGCTCACCTGGGACCCCCGAGCTGGGTCGTGCCTGGACCCCCGGGTCCCCAGATCCCAGTGGAGTCCGGACCCCGGGGACCCCCAGGACTCCTGAGCTGGGGCGAGCCCAGATTCCTGGGTCCCCAGATCCCAGCGGAGTCCGGACCCCTGGGACCCCCAGGACCCCTGAGCAGGGGCGAGCCCGGACTCCCAAGACCCTGGAGCTGAACTGGTCCCGGACCCCTGAGCAAGGGGGAGCCAGGACCCCTGGGACCCCTGGGACCCCTGAGCTGTGTCACCCCGGGACCCCCGGGACCCCTGAGCCAGGTCATGGCCGGATCCCCGGAACCCCTGAGCTGGGCCGTGCCCGGACACCCGGGACCCCTGAGCTGGGGCTGCCGCCATCCCCCCGGGGTGCCAGGAGACCCCGAGAGCTGAGCCCGGGTGCCGGGACCCCCGAGTGGGGTAAGTGGGGCTCGGGCACTTGGTGGGTCTGAGGGGCAGATTTGGGGCGGTTGGGACAGCCATGGGGAGTGTGGAGCAGCTCTCGAGCTCTGTGGGGCAGGAGGGGGCAGTCAGGGGCCACCTTGGGGCAGTTCTGGGGCTCTGGGGGCGCTCAGAGGTGCCGTGGGGCATTTATGAGGGGTGTGCGGGGCATTTCTGGGGGTCGTGGGGCATCGGGAGTCCCACGGCCTCCTCAAGCCGCCCCCTTTCCCGCAGGCCCCGCCCGGCCCCGCCCCTCGCCCCTCCGCCCCCGCATCGACCCCTGGAGCTTCGTGTCCGCGGGACCGCGCCGGGCCCCGCCCCCCGCCGGGCCCCGCCCCCGCGACCCCTTCACCGACCAATGAACGCCCGCGGCGCGCCTGGACTCGCCCCCACCGCCCTCCAGTGACCAATGAGCGGCCGTGACGAGCGCGAGGCTCCGCCCCCGCCGGGTCGTGATGGACAGCTGGCGGTGGCAGAAGCCCCGCCCGCCCAGGCGCCCCATTGGTCAAAGTAAAGGGCATTACAAGAGCTCCGCCCCCCACGGGGCGGGGCCACCACGGCAGGAAAACCACGCCCTCTTCGGGCAAACAGGAAGCTCCGCCCCCATTGGTGGGATTCAGGAAGCCCCGCCCCCCGGCGGAGGCCCCGCCCCCGGGCGGTTCCGACACTGGACGGGGGTCCGGGGGAGGGGAGGGGAGGGACGACTGTGACCAAATAAACTCCCGAGACCCCAAAACCGCCTGAGCCGCCTCGTCCTGCCCGGCGGGGGCCCAACAGCGCGGGGGGACCCGCGTGTTCGGGGGCCCCGCCACCCTGGGGGGTGAACCAGTGGTTTTTGGGGGGAGTGTCTCATTCTCCCCCACATCCCAGCTCTTCCGGGGGGTCCATTCCCCTTGTGGGGGTACCAGGGGTTTGGGGGGGTCCATCTTCCCCATCGCCCTGTGCGAGGTCGTTTGGGGGAGTCCCAGGGGTTTGGGGGGAAATCTTAGGGATTTGGGGGGGGCCCATCTCCCCATGAAGGGGACCCAGCCCTGTGAGGGGGGGGCCCCAACCGCCCCCGGGGGGACCCCGGGGTTTGAGGGGAGATCCATCCCCCCATGGGGTGGTCCCAGGAGTTTGGGGGGGTCCCCGTTTCCCCAGGGGGGGGGGGTCCATGCGTTCCGGTGGGCCCCATTGGGAGGGTCCCAGAAGTTTGGTGGGACCCCACATCCCATCATGGGAGGCTCCAGGCATCCGGGAGGGGTCTCATCCTGGCCATGGGACAAGTCCCAGGAGTTTCAGGGGTCCCATCGCTCCTTCCCGCCCCCACCCCCCCGAGTCTCCCCGGCTGTGCCCGGCGCTGGAACCGGCCCGGCCATCCGGGCTCCTCTCCTCCCCCCCCCCCCGCCCCCCCCCAATTCCTGGAGCGGACCCAGGGCCCGGCCCCCGCCCCCCTCCCCCGCCTGGGCCCCCCCGTCCCTCCCCCCCATTCCAGCGCCATCCCGGGCGGCCGCGGGAACTCGGGAGTCCGGCGGGAACCCCCCCACCCCGACCCGACCGGGGGGACCCCCGTGTCCGGGACACCCCCAGACGGGACCCCACATCCGGCGAGGGAACCCTGGAGTCCGGGACGTCCCCGAGGGGACCCCAGCGTCCGGCGGGGGGGCTCCGGCCTCTGGGACACCCCCAGAGGAGACCCCGCATTCTGCGAGGGGACCCCGGAGCCCGGGAGACCCCCAGAGGGGGACCCTCGGCCTCAGGGCTTGGAGGGGGTCCGGGAGCCCCTTGAGAGGGGTCCAGGACAGCCCCAAGAGGGCCCCAGACATCTGGGACCCCCCCAAGAGGGGACCCAGGCATCTGGGACCCCCCCAAGGGTCCCAGGCCTCCGGGAGAACCTCCTGAGGGACCCCAGGGTCCGGGACCCCCCCCCTCCGCAGGGATCCCTGGCGTCCGGCCCTGAGCTCTCGCCCCTCGCGGGGCCGGGGTCGGGGGTCCCGGGGGTCCCGCGGTCGGGGGTCGCCATGTGGCGCTGGGAGGGGCTCTGGGTGGTGGCGCTGGCGGCGCTGGCGGCGCTGGGGGGACGCGGGGGGGGCGCGGCCGTGGCCCGCGAGCGCTTCAAGGTGGTCTTCGCTCCCCTGATCTGCCGGAGGACGTGTCTGAAGGGGCTGTGCCGGGACTCGTGTCAGCCCGGCTCCAACATGACCCTGATCGGAGAGAACGGGCACGCGGCCGACACCCTGACCGGGTCCGGCTTCAGAGTGGGTGAGTGGCACCGGGACAGGGGTGGGGACCGGGACAGGGGTGGGCACAGGGACACAGGGGCAGGGGTGGGGATATGGGCACAGGGACACCGGGACAGGGATGGGACAGGGATGGGACGGGGTCAGGCACGCGGCCAACACCCTGACCGGGTCCGGCTTCAGAGTGGGTGAGCGGCACCGGGACAGGGGTGGGGACATGGGGACAGGGATGGGGACATGGGGACAGGGATGGGGACATGGCCAACATGCTGACTGGGTCCAGCTCCGGAGCGGGTGGGTGACACCAGGACAGGGATGGGATGGGGACAGGATGACACAGGAGTGAGGACAGAATTGGGACAGCACCAGGACTGAGATGAGGATGGGGACATGGGGACAGGGATGGGATGGGGTGGGACAGCGGTGGGGACAGGGTTGCCTATAGGGCCCAGGACAAGGAGAGGAACAGGACAGGGGCAGTGTGGGATGGAGATGGGGATGGGAATGGGAACCCTGGGGATGGGGCTGTGATGGCATGGGGATGGGGATAGGATGGCACAGGGACAGGGTGGGACAAGGACTTCGGGGGGCCCTGCAGGGGACAAAGGAGGTGCAGGAGGGGTCTGGGGGCCTTTGGGAGGGGCTTGGGAGGATTCAGGGGGGTTCAGGGGATCTCAGGGCTCAGGGCATTAGGGGAGGCTTGAGGGGGTCTGGGGGGGCTCAGGGAGTTTGGGGGGCTCGGGAGGATCTGGGGGGCTAAAGGGGGGGTGGGGAGGGCGGGGGGGCTCAGTGGATTTGAGGGGCTCTGTGTGACCCCTGCTCTGCCCCCACAGTGGTGTGTCCCCTGCCCTGCATGAACGGGGGCCAGTGCAGCTCCCGCTCCCACTGTCTGTGCCCCCCCAACTTCACCGGCCGCTTCTGCCAGGTCCCCGCGGGGGGGCGCGGGGGGGGCCCCCCCCCCACCGCCGCCTCCCGCTCCCCCCGATGCCCCTCCCGAGCCCCCCCCCGGGCTCCAAGGTCGCCGTTTACGCCGTCCAGGTCATTGCCGACGGCCCGGGGGGGGCAGCGGCCCCCCCTGAGCCCCCCCCTGGGGCAACCCATGGCGGGGGGCATGGCGGGGGGCACGGGGGGGGACACGTCAGCCACGCCACCTTCGTGGTGCCCTTGGGGCCCGGGCACCACTCATCTGAAGGTACCGGGGGCTGGGGGAGCTCAGGGGTGTGGGAGGGGGTCTTGGGGGGCAGCAGGTTCTGGGGGTCACATGTCTGGGGGTGCCCATACCAGGGGTCCCGGGGGGTCCTACAGGTGCCTGTCAGGGGATGCTGGGGGGTCCCAGGTGTCAGTGCCCCCAGCACAGATGTTTGGGGGCCCAGGAGGTCCTGGGGTGCCCATGCTGGGGGGTCCCAGGGTGCCAGTACTGGGTTTGGAGGTTCAGGGGGTCCCCGGTGCCCGTGCCAGGGGTCCTAGGGTGCCAGTGCTGGGTTTAGGGGCTCCCGGGGTGCTGGTGCCGGGTTTGGGGGTTTGGGGGTCCCAGGTGCTGCTGCCCCCAGCGCAGGTGCCGCCGCCGCTGGTGAACGTGCGGGTCCATCACCCCCCCCGAGGCCTCGGTGCAGGTTCACCGCATCGAACCACAGCCCCCCCGAGGGGGCCCCCCGGGGCAGTGGGGGGCTCCTGGCGCACCCCGCCCAGCCCCCCGCAGGCAGCAAACCCCCTGCGCCCCCCCGGCCCCACACCCACAAACCCCTGGGCCGCTGCTTCCAGGAGACCCTGCCCAAGCACTCGGTGAGTGGGGAGCTGGGGGGGGCTTGGGGGGATTTGGGGTTCAGGGGGTTGTTGGGGATGCAGGGCAGTATCGAGGGGGGCTGGTGGGCATGGAGGGCTGGGAGATTTGGGGGGTTATGGGCTTGTCTGGCTGTGCAAGGGGGTTTTTTAGGGCTTCAGGGGTGTATTTGGGGGTGCTGACCCCCCACACCTGCCCAGTGCAGCATAACCCCCTCCCCAGGCTCACCAAGCTCAAAGATTGCTGCTGGGGGTCCTCGGGGGTCCCTGGGAGTGCAGGGAGTGTCTGTTTGGGTGGGGGGGGTGTCAGGGGTATTTAGGGTGCTGAACTCCCTACCCCAATTCCCCCCCAGTGCGGCAGCAACCCCCTCCCGGGGCTCACCAAGCTCGAGGATTGTTGTGGCAGCATCGGCAGCGCTTGGGGCCAGAGCAAGTGCCACAAGTGCCCCCACCTGCAGGGTGAGTGGGAACCCCCCTTCCACCCCCAAGCCCCTCAAACCCCCAGATTCCCCTACCCAGGAATTCCCCCCACCCAGACGTTGGAGACACCCTCCACCATCCTGGGAAAACCCAGGTGACCCCCGACCCAGGGAACCCTTCCTCATGTGCCCCCAGCAGGATCCCCCCC
>NW_020898022.1:55414-56565 GCF_003984885.1 Neopelma chrysocephalum
GGGGACGTGGATGGGGATATGGATGGGGCCAGGGTGGGCCAGGACACACGTGTCCCAGGCACAGAGAGGAGGGGACGGGGACACGGGGACCAGAATGGGTTGGGGTCAGTTTGGGGACATGAACGGGGACGAGGACAAGGATGGGGACAAGGGCTGGGCTGGGGTGGGACGCACACGGGGACAGGGCCCCTGTGGGGTCCCTGTGGGCTCCGTGTCCCTGTGCCCCTGTCCCACGGCGTGTCCCCAGCACTGGTGGCCCGGCCCACGCCGGCCCCGCTGTGGCAGCTGCCCCCGGAGCAGCTGACCCGCAGCGCCGCCGAGATCGCGCCCACCCAGGTCACCGGTGAGGACCCCCGGACCCCCGGGAACCCCCTGCACCCCCCTGGACCCCCTGGATCCCCAACACACCTGGGACCCCCCTGGGGCCCACTGTGACCCTCTGAGATCCCCCTGACCCCCTTGGGACCTCCGGACTCCCTGGGACCCCTTGGGACTCCTTGGGACCCCCTGGGACCGTCCAGAAGCCCTAGATACTCCTGGGACCCCCAGACTCCCTGAGACCCCTCAGGAACCCTCCAGAGACCCCTGGGACCTACCCTTGGACCCCCAAGAGCTCCCTGGGACCCCCAGAATCCCCAGTCTTCCCCAGATCTCCCTGGGACCCCCTCTAATACAATTTGGGACCCTTTGGAGCCCCTCAATCCTTCTGGGATCGCCCTGAGATGCCCCTGAGACCCCCCCCAAGCCCTCCTGTGACCCCCTGGGACCTCATGGGACCTTTTGGGACCCCCTGAGCCCCCCCAGAGCCCCCTTGTTCCCCCAGAGACGGACGAGTGCAAACTGAACCGGAACATCTGCGGCCCCGGGGAGTGTGTGATGGGCCCGGGGGGATACAGCTGCCTCTGCTTCCCGGGGTACCGCTGGCACCCCCAGCGCCGCTACTGCACCGGTACGGGGGGCACGGGGGGGCTCACGCACGCGGGGACACGCTCTCACACATGTGGGGACACGGGGGGGGTCACACACATGCGGACACACAGTGACACACACGCTGACACGCTCTGCCACACGTGGTGACACACACACTGACACGCTCTGCCACACGTGGTGGGTGACACACGCTGACACGCTCTGCCACATGTGGTGGGTGA
>NW_020898022.1:56575-67962 GCF_003984885.1 Neopelma chrysocephalum
GTGGTGGGTGACACACGCTGACACGCTCTGCCACATGTGGTGGGTGACACACGCTGACACGCTCTGCCACACGTGCACAGACGTGAACGAGTGCGAGGCGGAGCCGTGCGGCGCCGGGCGCGGCGTCTGCATGAACACGGGCGGCTCCTACACGTGTCACTGTCACCGCGGGTTCCAGCTGCGCCTGCACAAGGGGCTGCGCACCTGCGCAGGTACGGGGGACACGGGGGGGGACACGGGGGGGCAGAGGTGGCTGGGGTCACAAGGGTCACAGGGGGTACGGGGAGGGGGCACGGGGGGCCGGGGGCATCCCGAGGGTCATGGGGTCACAGGGGACACGAGGCCCTGGGGGGTACAGGGGGGCCATGGGGGCACAGGGGCCCTGAGGACACAGGGACACGGAGCCCGGGGAAGGGGTGGGGGACACTGTCTGGGATTGGGGACACTGTCTGGGACTGGGGACACTGTCTGGGACTGGGGACACTGTCCGGGCTTGGGCACACGGTACAGGGTTGGAGACACGGGATGGGGTTGGAGACACTGGCCAGGGCTGGGGACATTGGAGAGGGTTCAGGACATGGGACAGGGTTGGGGACAGGGCCTGTGAACCCCCTGTGTCCCCACAGACATCGACGAATGTGCCAAAGGTGACGTGTGCGGGGACGGCGGCACCTGCGCCAACGTCCCCGGGCACTACAAGTGCGAGTGTCACCCCGGGTACCGGCGCAAGGGCTCCCGGCCACCCCTCTGCGAAGGTGACACTGGGGGGGGTGACAGGCATGGGGGGGGGGGACGCTGGGTGGGGACGCAGGGACACCAGGGACAGGGTCAGGGGATCCTGCAGGCCCCCAGTACAGGATGCTGTGGGGTCCCCCCCATCCCCTGATGCCCCCCATGTCCCCCCCGTCCCCCTCCCAGATATCAACGAGTGCCTGGATGTGGGGACGTGCCCCGAGGCCAAGTGTGAGAACCAGCCCGGGGGGTTCGTGTGCACCCCCTGCCCCCCCGGCTTCCGTGGCCTCAACGGCGCCTGCCTCGGTCAGCACCCCCGGGGGACCACCCAGGACCCTCCCAAACCCCCCAGGTCCCCTCCCTGGGACCCCCCGGGAACCCCGTACACCCCCCCCGGCTTCCACGGCCTCAACGGTGCCTCAGGCACCATCCCTGGGACCCCCCAGGAAGCCTGGGATCCCTTAGGACCCCTTTTCCTGGAGACCCCTTTATCCTGGGGACTCCCTCCCCCAGAATCCCCCCCCAGAGACACCAATATCCACATGTCCCTTACCCTGGGCCCCCCCTCGAGTCCTCCCCGGGGACCCCATCCCCGACCTCTCCCCCCGACCCAGAGCACCCCTGGGACCCTCACCCAGGGCCCCCATCCCTGTCCCCACCCCAGGACCCCCATCCCTGCTTCCCCCCAGGACCCCCTTTGCCCCTCCAAGGACCCCCCCGGCCCCCGAAGCCCTCCGTGGGCAGGGGCTGACGGGGGTCGTGCAGATGTGAACGAGTGCGAGGCCGGAGGGCTCTGCCCCGGGGGGACCTGCGTCAACACCCCCGGCTCCTACAAGTGCCAGTGCCCCCCCGGGCTGCAGCCGGCGCGGGACCCCCCCCGCTGCCAAGGTACCCCCACACCCGGGGGGGCTGGGGATGCACCCGGTCGGGGACCCTCCCCTGCTGCCAAGGGACCCTCAGATCTGGGGAGGGGGGGCTGAGTGGGGTCGGGGGGGGCATATATGGAGTTGGGGGGGGGGAGCCTTTGGTCTGGGGGGGCGTCTCTGTGTGTGCGCATGGGGGGTCTGGGAGGTGTCGAGGTGGGGGGGGTGTGTACGGGGGGCGTGTCCGGGTGGGGGGTCCCGCACACGGGGGTCCCGTTTAACCCCCCCCAGACATCGACGAGTGCGAGTTCGCGGCCGCGTGTGTGGGCGGCGACTGCGTGAACACGGCGGGGTCGTACCGGTGCCTGTGCCCCCCCCGGGTACGCGCTGCTGCACGGCCGCCGCTGCCAGGGTGAGTGCGGAGACCCCCGAGACCCCCCCCGAACAGCCCCCGAACACAGCCCCCACAACAATCTCCTCCCAAAACAGCCCCCGATCTCCCCCTCCCACACTGCCCCCCATTCTCTCCGGGTGCGTGTGCGGAGACCCCCGTGGAGCGAGGGAGGGCTGGGGGAGTCCCTGGGGGGGTCTTGGCACCTTGGGGTGCCCCCCCTTCGTCGCACAAATCCTGTGCGAGGTGAGGGGGCCGTGGGGGTTCCCCGGGGGTCTCCCCGAGCATCGCATGAGCCCCGTGTCCCCCTTTTCCCCCCAGACATCAACGAGTGTGCGCTGGACCCCGGGCTGTGCCCCCCCCCCGGCACCTGCACCAACCTCGAGGGGTCTTTCAGCTGCCGCTGCCCCCCCCGGCTACACCCCCGGCCCCGACGGGCGCCGCTGCCTCCGTGAGGGGGGGGCCCGGGAGTCTGGGGGTGCCCCTGGGGGGGGTCTGGAGGGTCCCTGGGAGGTCAGGGGGGGTCACGGAGGGTCTGAGGGCATTTCTGAGGGGTCCCCCGGGGTTTTGTGGGCCTCCCTGGGGGTCTGGGGGGTCCCGGGGAGGTCGGGTGGAATCTTTAGGGGGTTCCTGGGGCTGCACAAGAGCTTTTATGGGTCCGGGGTGTCCCCGGGGGGTCTGGAAGGGGGTCTGGGGGGGGCTGTTCCTGGAAGTCTCAGGCGTCCCTTGGAGGTCTCTGGGGGTCTTGGGGCTCAGGAGAGGGGGTCTCTGGGGGGGTCTTTGGGAGGTCCCTGAGGTGTGTGTGGGGAGGTGTCTCCGGGAGGTCCCTGGGACTCTGGGGAGTCTCTGGGGTCCCCGTTGACGCCCCTCGCCTCCCCCCTGGCAGCTCGGGAGCCCCCCGCCCCCCGCAAGGAGTGTTACCTGAGCCTGGAGCTCCCCGTGTTCTGCGACGCCGTTTTGGGGACCAACGTGACGCGGGGGGAGTGTTGCTGCTCCGTGGGGGCGGGGTGGGGGGACCTGTGCGAGGTGTACCCCTGCCCCCTGCCCTCCTCGGGTACGGGGGGGGCCCGGGGAGGGTCCTGGGGGGCCCGGGGTGGGGGCTGGGAGGTCCCGTGTGGGGTCTACCCCTGCCCTCTCCTCTCCTCGCGTGCCAGGGGGAACCCTGGAGGGGCTGGGGTGTCCCCAGCCGGGTGTAACCCCATTTCCATCCCCTCTTTGGGGGGCTTCTGCAGTTCTAAGGGGACTTGACCCCCCTTTGCCCCCCCCAACCAAGTTTCTGGCGCTCTGTCCCGACAGGAGGGGGCTCTGAGGGTCCCGGGGGGCAGTTTAGGGTCTCCGGGGGCAGTCCGGGGTCACCAGGGGCAGTTTGGGGGTCCCAGGGGTGGTCTGGGCGTTCAGGACCCCCCCTTTCACACCCCTGTCTCCCGCAGCCGAGTTCGTGGAGCTTTGTCCCGACGGGAGGGGCTTCATCCAGGACGACAACGGCCTCGATTACGGAGTCCCGGCGCACCGGGGTGAGACCCCTCCCCGGGACCGCCCCCGTGTGCCCCCGTCCCCCGGGGGGGGCCTCTGCGCCCTGAGGTCCCCCCTGTCCTGCGGGTCCCTGTGTCTCCAGAGGGGTCCCTGTCCCCCCGGGGGTGCCCTGGGGGGAGTCCCTGACCCTGAGCCCCCCGGGGGTCCCCCCCAGACATCGATGAGTGCGGGTTGTTCGGGGACGAGATCTGCAAGGGGGGGAAGTGCGTGAACACCCAGCCGGGCTACGAGTGCTACTGCAAGGCCGGCTTCGACTACGACAGCGCCCTGCGCCAGTGCCTGGGTAAGGGGGGCCACGGGGGGCGAGCAGGGGGTCCCAGAAGGTCCCCGGGGCGTTGGGGGGTGTGGGGTGTTTGGGGGTCTCTGCAGAGCCGAGGGGATCCCTGGGAGGGTGTTGGGGGACCCCTGGGGTTCCCCGTGCTGCCCAGGGGTCCCCACGAGCCACCCCCCGCCCCCCAGACGTGGACGAGTGCCTGGACGAGTCGAACTGCGTGGACGGGGCGTGCGAGAACACGCGCGGCTCCTTCCGCTGCACCTGCGGGCCGGGGGCGCGGTACCACCCGGGGCTGCGGCGCTGCCTCCCCCCCCCCCGAGCACGGTGAGACCCCCCCCGGGGCCGGGGGCACGTCCGTGGGATCCCCGCGTGCCCCCCCCCGTGTGACCCCCGGACACCAACGAGTGCCGGGACCCCCGGGAGGGGGTTGGGGGTCCTACGGGGAGGCGTTTGGGGGTCCCTGACCTGTGTCCCCCCCCCCCTCCCGTGCCCGCAGAGCGCCCCCCCGGCCCGGATCGGGCCCCCCCGGAGCGGCGGGACGTGTGCTGGCAGCGGCGGGGGGACGAGGGGGTCTGCGGGGCGCCCCTCGGGGGGGGGCCCCTCACACTGGACGAGTGCTGCTGCCGGGGGGGGGGCCGGCTGGGGCCCCCACTGCCGGCCCTGCCCCCCCCCGGCCCCCAGGTGACAGGGGGAGGTCTGGGGGGGGTTGCAGGGGCAACGGGTGGTGGGGGGTGGGCTGTGGGGAGTCTCGGGAGGAGATTTGAGGGGGCTACAGGGGGGCTATGTGGTCCCTAGGGGGGATGTGAGGCCTCTGGGGGAGTCCTGGGGGGGACAGGGAGGGGGTCTCTGAGAAGTTCCCATGGGATTTGGGGGTCTCTATGGGATCTGGGGGTTCTGGGGGATCCCTATGGGATCTGGGGGAGCTGCTGAAGGTCCTGGGGGCAGGGAGTGCTGGGGCGGGGGACAGGGGGTGACATGGGGGTGGGGGTTGCCTGGGGGGCAGGGGATGATGTGGGGCTCTCCCCAGGCCTGCCCTGCCCCCCCGTCACAGAGCGAGAGCAATTCCTTCTGGGACGTGAGCCCCCTCGGCCTGGAGGGGCCCCGCAGAGGTGGGACCCCAAAACCTGCTCCCCCTAAACCTCTGGGACCCCCGACAATCTCGGGACCCCAAAACCCAGACCCCCAACACCCACCCCCCCCGGGGCCCCCAAGCCCCCTGGGAACCTCAAAGCCCCCGGGATCCCACCCTGGGACCGCCCAACCTTGGGACCCCAAACCTCAGCCCTGAGTCCCCCAGGGACCCCCAGCCCTGGGATCCCTATCCTGGGCACCCCAAACAGCCCAAGGTCCTCCACCCCATGGGACCCCAAAAATTGTCTCTAGGCCCCCTGTAACCAGGTCCCCCCAGCCTGGGCACCCCAGCTCCGCCCATGTCCCTTAAAGCTGGGGTCCTCCTACCCTGGGACCCCCAGCTCCCTCCGTGCCTCCCACCCCAGGTCCCCCAGCCCCCTTGTGCCCCCCCAGGTGACGACAGCTCCGAGGAAGACTCTGCCGAATGTCCCTGTCCCGGGGGGGTCCCTGGTCGCTGCCTCCGCTCCCCCCGGGGACTCTGCGAGTGCCCCCCCGGCTTCCAGCCAGACCCCACCCGCACCCGCTGCCTCGGTGAGACCCCCTCCCAAAACGGGAACCCCCAAACCCTGCTGGGACACCCTGAATGCCGGGGGACCCCCAAACCCTGGGGTCCCGGGCGTGGGAGGGAAGGGAGGGGGTCAGGACTCCCCCTACTCCAGTGTCCCCACGTACTGGGATCCCTGGGGGGAGTTGGGGGGTCCCCGATGCCACAGACACCAGCAGGTGCTGGGGTTCTGGGGGGAGGCTGGGGGTCCCACGGGGGTATTTTGGGGGTCCTTGAAGCCCACGTTCGCCCCCAAATGTAAAGGAGTGCTGGGACCCCCAGGGGGGTATTTGGGGGTTCTGTGGTGGGGAAAGTGTTGGGGGTCTCGGGGCGGGATTTTGGGGTCCCTGACCTGTGTCTCCCACCACCCAGACATCGATGAGTGCCGGGACCCCCGGGGGGGCCCCCGCTGCCCCCGCGAGCGCTGCATCAACACGAGCGGCTCCTTCCGCTGTGCCTGCAAAGCCGGGACCGCCCGGGCCCGGCCCGGGGGGCTTTGCCTCCCCCAGCGCCGCTGACCCCCCGCCAGGACCACGCGGGGGGGGCTCTGACTGCCCCAGCGCCGCTGACCACCCCCGGGTCCCCCGGGACCCCCTCGGACCTCAATAAAGGACGTGGGGGAACGGCCCCGGCGCTCTGCCTGGATGGGATTTGGTGGAATCGCGGGGATTTGGGGGGGGCACTGCGGGGATTTGGGGCACTTTGGGAGGTGGTCAGGGGGCGATGGGGGCGCTTGGGGCGGGATTTGGGGGGGACCTGAGGGGGCGTTGGGGGCAATTCAGGGATGAAATCGGGGGGATTTGGTGGTGAAATGGGGACGTTGGGGCGATTCGGGGGAAATCGGGGGCGGGGGCCACGGGACCCTCCCCCAGGCCGCGCCCCCCCGCAGCCCCGCCCCCCACCCAGACCGAGCACCGCCCACGGCGGCCACGCCCCCTTAGCCCCGCCCACGTTACCCGCCTCGCCCCGCCCATTCCGGCCTCTTCCGCCCTCAGCTCCCGTCCAATCCCGGCCCGCGCCGCCGCAGGCCCCGCCCCCTCCCGTCGTGCCCCGCGCTGCCCGCGCCGGCGGCGGCCTCGGTGAGGGGCGGGGGGGTCTCGGCGGGGTTCGGGGGGTCCCGGGGCCGTGGGGCCGGCGGGAGGGGGGGCTCCGGGCCGGCGGCGGGGTCCGGGGGGTCCCTGAGGGTTCCCACCGCTTTGGGGATTCCGCGGGGGGGCGGGTCCGTCCCGGTCCCCGCAGTCTCGGGGTCTCCCCCAAACACCCCCAGAGCCCTCGACCCCCTCCCTGCCCCTGTCCCACCCCCCGGCCTCACCCCCCCCCGACCCCGCGCCCCCATAACGCCCCCGTTCCCTGTGCCCCCCAGCCCCCTCCATGGGCTCGGGCTCGGCCAGAAGCTGCTGCTCCCCCTGACCCCCCATCTCCCTCTGTGACCCCGCTCTGGGCCTCAAGCTCTGGAGGAGGTGCTGTGACCCCTCGAACCCCCTGAACCCCCCATTTTTTGTCCCTCTGACCCCTCCCGTTCCTCCTCAGGCCCCACCACGGTGCTGAAGCCATGGCAGAAAGCTCTGTCCCTGCCCTGTGCCCACCGTGGTGTGGCTGAGCCCCTGAACCCCGTGACACCCTAAACCACCCTGTAACCCCCATAAATCCCCATTCCCCCTCCAGGCCCCAGGATGGGGCTGAAGCCGTGGCAGAAGGCGCTGTTCCCGCTCCGCTCCGTGGCCGCCGTGATCCGGCTGTTCGAGGCCGAGCTGCGCCAGCCCGAGCCCGACCTGGTGCTGCTGTCGCTGGTCCTGGGGTTCGTCGAGCACTTCCTGGCCGTGAACCGCGTCCTCCCCACCAACGTCCCCGGCGTCACCTTCGAGTCCCGCCCGGGGCCGGACCCCCAGACCCGCCTGTACTTCCCGGTGGCCGAGCTGTCCATCGTGGCCGCGCTCTACGCCCGGTTCACGGCCCAGATCCGGGGGGCCGTGGACCTGTCCCTGTACCCCCGGCCCGACGGCTGCTCCTCCCGGGAGCTCGTGCGCAAGGTGTCCGACGTCATCTGGAACAGCCTCAGCCGCTCCTACTTCAAGGACAGGGCCCACATCCAGTCCCTCTTCAGCTTCATCACTGGTATGAGGGGCTGAGGGGGTGCTGGGGGTCACACAGGGTTGGGGGGGTCACATGGGGTGACACCTGGAACAGCCTCAGCCGCTCCTGCTTCAAGGGCCCCACACACATCCAGTCCCTCTTCAGCCTCATCACCAGTGAGGGGAGCTGGGGGGTCCCTCAGCCTCCCTGTGCCCCCCCCGGGATGAAGCTGGGCAGCTCCTGGGGCCATGGCTGAGGCCTGCCAGGTGCTGGGGGGCTCTCTGGGGGTGTCCCAGCCCCCCCGAGCCCCTGTGTCCCCCCCAGGTACGAAGCTGGACAGCTCAGGGGTGGCCTTTGCCGTGGTCGGGGCCTGCCAGGTGCTGGGGCTGCCGGACGTGCACCTGGCGCTGAGCGAGGACCACGCCTGGGTGGCCTTCGGGGCCGGAGGGGCCCAGACCGCCGAGGTCACCTGGCACGGGAAGGGCAACGAGGACAGGAGGGGACAGCCCGTGCAGGCCGGGGTGGCAGAGAGGGTACGGGGGGGCACGGGGAGGGAGGGGACACACGGGGGGCTGAGAGGATACAGGGCAGCATAGGGAGGGAGGGGACACGTGGGGAGCTGAGAGGGTATGGGGGACAGGGAGGGAGGAATGGGGGACAGGGGTATAAGGACAGGGACCGGGGGGATCTACGGGGACAGAGGAGACCCAGGGGATTGTGGGGTCTGAGCATGGGGATGGGGGTGGACGGGGGAGTCCCCAGGGCAGGTGGGGATGCTGAGGAGCTCTGGGGACAGATGGTGCCCCCAGCGCAGGGCTGAGGGGTGGGGGGAGGCACAGGTGGATGTGTCCTTGTGTCCCTCATGTCACCTGTGTCACTGTGCCCCCCCGTGTCCCCCAGAGCTGGCTGTACCTGAAGGGTTCGTACCTGCGCTGCACGAGGCACATGGAGGTGGCGTTTATGGTCTGTGCCATCAACCCGTCCATCGACGGCCACACCGACAGCCTGGAGCTGCTGCAGCTGCAGCAGGTGGGGCAGGGGGGGCACAGGGACAGCCTGGAGCTGCTGCAGTGGGTGTGGGGCAGGGGGGGCACAGGGACGGCCTGGAGCTGCTGCAGTGGGTGTGGGGCAGGTGTCCCCTCTCACATCTCCCTCTCCTCTGCAGCGCCTGCTCTGGTTGCTTTACGACATGGGGCACCTGGACAGGTGAGAGGGACCCCTGACCCGCCTCGGGGCTGCCCCCCAACCTGCCGTGGGACCCCCCCCAACCCGCTGTGGGGCTGCCCCCCACCTGCCCCACAGGTACCCCATGGCCCTGGGGAACCTGGCGGACCTGGAGGAGCTGGAGCCGACCCCGGGCAGACCCGACCCCCTGACCCTGTACCACCAGGTGAGCCAGGGTGGGAGGTCATGTGGAGCCCAGGAGTGAGCCCGGGTGGGCACTGACCTCCCCCCCGTCACCCTCAGGGCATCCAGTCCGCCCGCACCCACTACAACAACGAGCACATCTACCCCTACCTGTACCTGGCCGGGTTCCACTGCCGCAACAAGAACGTCAAGGAGGCCCTGCAGGCCTGGGCTGACACGGCCACCGTCATCCAGGAGTGAGCGAGGGGCTGGGGGGCCTTGGGGGGACCCCTGGGGGTCCAACCCTCACTGTGGGCTGGGCTGGGGGGGGTTCCTCCTCCTGTGAGGCTTTGGGAGGGTGGGGTCAGGGCAGGGGGGCTCTTAGGGGTCCATATCCCCCCTATGGCTGTGGGTGTCCTGGGCCCCCCAGAGGCACCTCCGGGGCCGAGGCCAGGGAAGGTGGGGGGCCCTGCCCAGGGCCTGGCTCTCGGGGGTCCCCCCACCCTCTGCAGGCTCTGTGACCCTTTTAGGGGTCCCCAGCCCTGCCCGTGGCTGTGGGGCAGCCCCTCAAGCCTTGTGTGCCCCCCACCACCATGGGGCAGCCTCTCAAGCCCCCCGTGCCCCCCCCAGCTACAACTACTGCCGGGAGGACGAGGAGATCTACAAGGAATTCTTCGACGTGGCCAACGACGTCATCCCCAACCTGCTCAAGGAGGCGGCGGCCGAGCCCCCCCCCGGGGGCTGAGGTGGGACCCCCGGGTTTGGGGGCACCCTGGGTAGGGCGAGGGGGGGCCCTGGGGGAGCCCTGCCCAGGGTGGGTGTCCCTGCTTTGTTTGGGGGGGGTGGGGGTACATGGGGGGTGCATTTTGGGGTGTTTGTGGGGTGCCCCACATTCAGAGGTCCCTGTTTAGGGTATCCAGGTGGGTGTCCCACAGCTGGGGGTGCCCCACATTTGGGGGGTCCCTATTGGGGTGCCCCAGGTGTTGTCCCATACCTGGGGCTCCCCATTCAGGGGGTCCAAGAGGGAGCCCCACATCTGGGGGTGCCTCAGGGAGTCTGGACCGGGGGGCCCAGGGGTTACCCCACATCTGGGGGAGCCGAATTTGTGGGTCCCCATTGGGGTGTCCCTGATGTGCCACGTTTTGTGGTGCCAGGGCGGGGGTGGCCCTGTCCCCATGTGTGGGGTCCTTCCCTCCTCGGGGGTCCCCCCTGACTCTGGGCTCTGCAGGGGTCCCCCGGGGGGCTCCCGGCGCTGCAGGACCCCGAGTGCTTCGCTCACCTGCTGCGGTTCTACGACGGGATCTGCCGGTGGGAGGAGGGGAGCCCCACCCCGGTGCTGCATGTGGGCTGGGCCACCTTCCTCGTCCAGTCCCTCGGCCGCTTCGATGGCCAGGTGAGGGCTTTGGGGGGATCCCGACGGTGTCTGGGGGGGTCCTGGGCGGGCTCTGCACTTCCCCACGTCATCCTTGGGGTTCCCAATTACCTCTGCGTCCCCCAACGACCCCCCCAGGTGCGGCAGCAGGTGACGCTGCTGTCGGAGGACCCGGCCCCCCCCGAGGCGGAGCTGGGGGGCCCCGAGGACCCCCGGGACTGCCGACGCCGCGGCCCCCGCCGCGAGTCCAAGCCTGAGGAGCCGCCGACCCCCAAGAAAGGAGGGGAGCGCCGGCCTCCCCCCCGCGCCCCCCGGCCCGAGGAGACGCCGCCCGCTCCCCCCGTGGCCCTGCCGGCCCCCGCGCCCCCCGGGCCGCCCCCCGGGCCGCCCCCCGCGCCCCCCCCGGGGCCGGTGCTGCGCTTCCGCTCGCAGAAGATGCGCGGGATGAAGGAGCTGCTCCGCGCAGCCAAGGTGAACTCGAGTGCCATCAAACTGCAGCTCACGGCCCAGTCCCAGGTGCAGCCGCGCCGACCCCGCGCCCCCCCCGGCGCCTACCCCCTACCCTTCCTCAAGAGACCCCGCAAGGGCTCCTAGGGGACCCCGAAATCCCAGCGGGGGAACCCAAAAACCTGCCCCCAACGCCCACCCCCTGCCCTTCCTCAGGAGACCCTGCAAAGGATTGTAGGGGGCCCCAAAATCCTAGGGGGGGACCCAAAAACCCAGTCCTGAATCACCCCAATGTTCCAGTCCCTCCTCCCCTTCCTCAGGACGCCACAAAAGGGCTTGTGGGGGACCCAAAAAACCCAGCCCCAAACTCAGGGGGAACCCCCAAACCTGCCCCTGACACGCCCCTGTCCTTCCCCAAGAGACCCCAAAAAAGGGCTGAGAATCCCCTGAAATGCAGGGAGGGCACCCCCAACACACCCCCTGTCCCTCCTTGAGCTCTCAAAAGGGCCGTGAGCCCCCCCAAGACCCCAAGGGGGGCAGGGCCCTTGTGCCTTCTCTCCTGAGCCCCCCCAAAACCGAGGCCGGGGACTTTGGGGTTAGGATGGGCTGGAGGTGGAAGGGGGGAGCGGGGGGGCCCATGGGGGAGGTGGGGTCAGTGGGGACCCCCCGGCTGGGCCGGG
>NW_020898022.1:68062-68976 GCF_003984885.1 Neopelma chrysocephalum
CTTTGGGGAGCTTTGGGTGCGGCGAGGGGGGCTCGGGCAAAGTATTGAGGGGCTCAGAGCTCAACGAGAGGCATTTGGGGCATCCCGGATTTGGGGGACTCGGGGAGGGGGGACTCGGGGAAGAACCCGGGGGGGGCCCGAGACCTCTGGTTGGGGGGGTATCCCCCCAAACAATAAAGTGTGTCTGTTTGTACCGAGAGTCTCGTTCTTTGGGGGTCAGAACCCCCGTTTTGGGGGCGAGGGGGTTTGGGGGCGGTTCCCATGAGCCCCCGCGCGGGCGGGGTGAGTTCTCGGCGAAACTCCCGCGATGCTTCCGGCGAGGTTTTGGCGGGACGTGCGACCGCCCGCCTCCCACCACTGTCTCCGCCAATCAGCATACACCCCTCCCTGAGCGACAGCGGGGCAGCCAATCAGGTGCGCCCAGGCGATCGCCCAATGAGGGCGCAGGCAGGTGCGCACGTCACCGCTGCCCGGCACGGGGTCTCCCACCGCCCCCACCCGGGGGCGCGGGGCGGGGCTGCGCGCAGCCAATGGCGACGGAGCTTTCGCGCTTGGCCCTGCCCTCCGCCGCACCGCCCAATCGGCGCTCGCCCCGCGCCCTCCCCATCCCCGCGCTCTCTGTGAGCGACGTCCCCGTCGGCCAATCCCCGCCACCGCCGCTCGAGGGCCGGTCCCCGCCCCTTCTCCCGCCCACCAGCCAATCCCCGCGCGGACTGCGCTGACGGACAGCACCATTGGCCAACCGCGGCGCGCGCGGCGCCTGAGCGACGCGCGGCTCGGCCAATCAGCGCGGCGCGTGCGGCGCGGCGGCGTGGAAGGTTCGCGAAGGCCGCGCGGGGGCCGCTCTATGGCGACCGGGGCGAGCGCGGCCCAGCCCGGCCCAGCTCCCGGCCCCGCCGCGCCCCGCGCCCCCA
>NW_020898023.1:0-1467 GCF_003984885.1 Neopelma chrysocephalum
ACCGGTTCAAACCGGTTCAAACCGGTCGGAACCACTTTGAACCGGTCAGAACCGGTCAGAAGCGGTTTGAACCTATCGGAACCGGTGGGAACCGGTGGGAACCGGTCGTTAGCGGTTGTAATTGCCAGCAATGTATTTGATGTGTCCTGTGGCATTGTGCGTGCCTGCTCCAAAAGCGCGGGCACAGCCAGCTCCAGAGCCACATTTGTATCCGTGGCAGCAGAATATCCAGAGCACCTTGGGCTTCTCAATCGCCGTGAGCTCGTGGATTCTCCAAACCATCCTTAGCGCGTGGGAAACCACGGCTGGGCTCTGCACTCATTTTCTGAGAGCGCGTCAGCAATGAAGCCCAACCGTGCCATTGCAACCTGCCCTTCCGGTGACAGGCTGGGGCAGGGCCGGCCAGCAGCCCTTACTTTGTGGGGACTTTTGGATTGAGTATCAATGATGGGCTCATTGCACTGTTTTCGACCCCAGCTTTGAGCTATGGATAGATCGATGCCAGACAGACGGACAGGGCTCCACACAAGTGGGAAGCTGCTGCGTCATTCCTCTGCATCGCCTTGCTCATGCATCTATGTCTTGCCACCCGTTTATTTCTCCTCCCTTGCCAGATCAAACTGGAAATGCTGCTGGATGTGATCGGTGAATACGTTTGTTCCCTACGCTAACACGTCCATAGCACAGAGAGGAAAGGGTTGGTGGCAACAGCTGTCGCTGGTGTCATTCTTGCCCATCAATATTTTCTTGGAGCATCCCAAAACCTAGGGGGACTAATTGGAGGGTGGAGCGGAGTGGAGACACCGCAGCCGGGCTCCGTCAAAACCCTTGCAAAGGAGGGAACTTTCTAGCTGATCAACTGCAGAGCAGCTGAAAACCAAGGGAAATAAAGGAAGATGTCCTGCTGTTGAGTCAGCAACTGTGGCAAAACCCCTCTCCTTGGACTGACACGTCCCCATCGCAAGGGTATCTCAAGTACTGTTTATTTTTTGGGGAGATCTGGTTCAGTTTTGGGTGATTTTTTGGGGAGATTTGAGTCAGTTTTGGGTCAGTTTGGGGTGATTTTTTGGTCAATTTTTGGGGAGATTTTGGTCAGTTTGGGGTCATTTTTTGAGGTGATTTGGGTCAGTTTTGGGTCTGTTTCTGGTCATTTTTTGGGGAGTTTTGCGTCAGTTTTGCGTCATGCTTTGGTCATTTTTTGGGGTGATATGGGTCAGTTTTCAGTCTTTTTCTAATTATTTTTTGAGGAGATTGGGGTCAGTTTTGGGTCATTTTCTAGTCATTTTTTTGTGGAGATTTGAGTCAGTTTTGTGTGATTTTTTGGGGTGATTTGAGTCTGTTTTGGGTCATTTTTTGGTCATTTTTTGGGGAGATTTGAGTCAATTTGTCATCATTTCTGGGGGAGATTTGGGTCATTTTTTGGTCATTTTTTGGGGTGATTTGGGTCAGTTTGGGGTCATTTTTGGG
>NW_020898023.1:1567-4574 GCF_003984885.1 Neopelma chrysocephalum
TGGTCATTTTTTGGTAGATTTGGGTCAGTTTTGGGGTGATTTTTTGGGGAGATTTGAGTCAGTTTTGGGTGATTTTTTGGGGAGATTTGAGTCAGTTTTGGGTGATTTTTTGGGGAGATTTAAGTCAGTTTTGGGTCATTTTTTGGGGAGATTTGGGTCAGTTTCTGGTCATTTTTTGATGAGATTTGAGTAATTTTGGGGTGATTTTTGGGTAGATTTGAGTCCATTTTTACTCATTTTTTGGTCATTTTTTGGGGAGATTTGAGTCAATTTGTCGTCATTTGTTGGGGAGATTTCAGTCAATTTTTGGTCATTTTTTGGGGTGATTTGGGTCAGTTTTGGGTGATTTTGGGGGAGATTTGAGTTAGTTTTGGGTCATTTTTGGGGTGATTTGAGTCAGTTTTGTTTCATTTTTTAGTCCTTTTTGGGTGAGATTTGGGTGAGTTTTGGGTGATTTTTTTGGGGTGATTTGAGTTGGTTTTTGGTCATTTTTTGGGGAGATTTGAGTCAGTTTTGGTTTCCAAATCATTATCTTTTTAGCCCCAGACATGTTCCCACACTGACATTCCTATTTCAGAGCTGAGGCCAGGTGGGCATGTGCCATGTCAGTTCAGGGGCAGTCACTGGGTCCGGCTGCCGCACACCGGGGGGTGATGTGGAAAAGCACCGGGTGCTGTGTCTGTGGACAAGGAAACCCCTGCTCAGGGACCTGACCTTTACTCCCAGTGCCTGTCCCGGGACCTGGGAAGGGCTTTTAATCCAACATGTTAAGCAGTGGCAAAGCACTTGTGTTTTATCTGCTCCCGTTGCCAATGTAGGGACTCTCTAAATGAGGACAAGAGTCAGGTTTAGAAAGGAGACATTGTTTACTCTCTATAGTGGTCAAGGTGGACGTTTTCCACATATCAAGCACACTGATTCTCAAAACTTTATATGTATACATTTTAGCAAATAAGAAATCACAGGTCATTGGCTACAAGTTACCTAGTTCTCTTATTAATTAGTATTCTACCTCCTATTGGTTAAATTATTCTCTCCTTTCCCATGCTAATTAGTCCACATGCAATGGTTCAACAGTGAGACAGCCATGGCAGTTTCTACCTCTCTGTGTCAAGGACATTTCCTTCTTGCCCACCTGACATGTAGACATGCAAGGAGAATGCAGGTGAAACCTGCTCCTCAAATGCATCCTGGAGGAGCAGAAGTGGTAATCACTCCAAGAAATACAACGTCAAGTACAATGTCGGTTCTCTTCTTGTCAGCTGTCTCTCTCTTATGCTCTGCTCTCATAAGCAGTAAAGGATTTGCAGGCTCTTCCAGATGAGGTTTCTGTTTCAGGCAGAAATTAGTTTAATGTAGCTTAATATAGATGCTTTTTATTAGAAAATATTCGTAAATGAATAGCTCTTAGGAAATAGTATAGTGGGAGAAAAGTTAGACTAAGTTCCATTGCAGTTCCCATCTTTAGCACCGCTGTTTCTCCTAAGTGATGGAAAGACACATAACCCAAAAGTAATTCCCAGGAGCTTACTTCTCAAAAGCTTCTTCTATATGCCAAAAAGTGGCACCACTTTAACTTAACAGGGTAAAAGGTCTGCATCCTCCACTTATGGTTAACACAGTTATGGTGATGTGCTTCGTTCTCGGCATGAGAAGGTGGAAACTCTGTGGTAAGGGAAGAGGAGGTTAAGCCATTCAACCTCCTTAATGACTCATGATCCAACTGTTTTCTAATTACATAGGCAACTAATTTCTATTCCATATGTAAGAGTTGAATACTTTAATCACGTTTCTTGAAGTTGGGACCATTGTAATTGTGCTCATTCTCAAGTGGGGGGAAACTTGTAATCATTGTTTACAGTATTTCTTCACTCATACAACTCATGAGCAGGCACTTTGTTTTTTGTGCAATTCTCTGTGGTGATCAGAAAAAAAGTTTAGTATAAACAGGGCATACAATCACACTGGATTTTGCTCATAATTTTGATATTTAATAGCAAGCTTTTTTAATACATAGGGGCCATCTGAAATATCACGTGGCAGAGTGCAGATATGTAGGGATGTTTTTAAAAAAATACTAATACAAAGCCTCATTTCAGAGATTTCTTCCTTTTCTAAAGCTTAGGCTAGGCTTTGGGTTTTGTCCTTGAGGTTAAACCTCTGAAAGACGTCGGGATCACTTGATCCCAACTGAAGGACAGAACTCAAATGCCCTTTCCTATATAGTTTCCATTCTGTTTCTCCAGAGCAAAGCTGCTTAATGAATTCAGCGTATCGGTCAAGGCCTCCCCACCTGACTGACTCCCTGGAGGCCTGGCTGTTCCCTGCAGGATTACACAGCACGGGCCACCTGCCTGGGAGTCAAATCAAGGAGAGCATCTCAGCAGGCTTTCTGCCCTGCAGCAGAAACTTCTTCAGAAGCCATCAACCCCCTTGCATCTGTTTTGGGCTTTTGTGTAGTTTGAAGGCTCAATCCACTGTACGTACTCTATAGTCCCTTGAAGGCAACATTTGGTCTTCAGTTCCTATGCTTAGGTGAATTCCAGAAGTGTCTAATTTTTTTTCCCCACATCTTCTCCGTGACCTGTTAGGACCTGCTCATGGATGCTCCTGGACTCTCCACAGAGGTGCCAGACTTCTCTTGCATCCGCACAGTTGGCAGAACTAATCCTAGTGAGTTTGTCATTGTGTTCTTGGGCATTACCACAGAGTCTTCTGCATCAGCTTCTTTTACCCACCCTCACTGAGCTCTCATTCATGAGGGTGAGACCTGTTTCTATTTTCCTCTGTTATCTGAGGGAGTGCTACACCCACCCTGGGTTGTTCAGGAGCAGAAGGAAACATTCAGCGTTTCTGGAGAAAATGGCTTGATTTTGTATGGAATAATTGAATATTCATTGGTCAATAGAAGGAGAGGCATATTTGACTGGGAGTGGAAAGCTTTGGATAGCCCCTGCCCTGCAGACTGCCTCATGGGAAAGCATAAATGTGGTTAAGGGAGACACTG
>NW_020898024.1:0-24924 GCF_003984885.1 Neopelma chrysocephalum
GGGCCCAGGGTGTAGATGACAGAGCGGTACTGGGTGCCCACGTCCTCCTGCTGCCTCATGCCTGGGGGGCAGCCCCCGGGGGGGGGGTTATGGGGCACCCCCAGACCCCACCAGGCACTGCCTTCCCTCCAGTGGGGAAACTGAGGCATGAGGGGCAAGGCAGGGGGGTCCTGCTAAAGGGGTCGGTGAGGGAAGTCACTGCAAGACCCCCCAGCACCAAACTGGGGAGATGCCAAGGACCTTCTGCTGGAGCCTGTTTGGGGTTAAACCCTCCAAAACTGGGGCTGCCCCAGGTGCTGCCCCCCCGCACCCAGCACCAAGGGATGCAAATGCCAAGATCCTCCTGTTGGAGCCCATTTGGGGTTAAGGTCCCCCAGACTCCCCCGTGCCCAGGCCAGGGGCTCATCCCTACCTTGAGTGGGGTCGTGGTTCTCCCAGAAAATTTTGAGAAGCTCCTCGTAGCTGATTTTCTGGGGGTCAAAGACCACCCTCACCACCTCGGCGTGTCCCGTCAGCCCTGCGAGCAGAGCCAGCCCTGCTGCAGCCCCTCGGCGTGGCCTCCTGCCCCCCAACCTCCCCCTGCCCCGGGATGGAGGCAGGGATTGGGATAGGGAGGGGCACCAACATCTTCTCACCCCCCGGGACCCCCTTCCCCAGGTGCCTGGTGGGGGTGGGATCCCCAAGGCTATCCCACACTGGGATAAATCCCCAGCTGGACATGGCAGCCGGGATAATATTCCCTGCAGACAGTTAATCCTCTGCAAAACGTCTGTCCAGCTAAGCCAGGGCTGTCTGTCCAGGCTGGGGGGGGCTTGGGGGGCTGGGGTGGGGGACAGGGGGGTCATCGTCCAGCAGACACTGGAGAGCATCCCATGGGATCCGGGCCAGGGCAAGGGGCTGTGGGACACCCTGAGGTGCTGGATGGGGATGTCACCCATTGTGGGGGGCACTGGGGGTCCCCGTGGCAGCAGGGGAGGGGGAGCCCCCGGTTACCTGTGCGAACCTCTTCGTAGGTGGGGTTGGGGGTGAAGCCTCCCGCGAACCCCACCTGGGTGGAGAAGACCCCTGGTGTGTTCCAGAAGAGCTGCTCGGCCCCCCAGAAGCAGCCCATGCCTGTGGGGGGACAGGCAGGGGGGGTGAGTGGGGCTGGGGGTCCCGGGGCTGCTGGGACCCCCCTCCCCTGGCTCTGCAGGAGCCACTCACCGAAAATCGCCGTCTCCATCTCCGCCGGGAACGGCGGCACTGTGGTGTTCCCGGTGACAGCGTGGGTGGCTGGGGGGGGGACACGGGGTCAGGACCCTCAGCCCACCCCAAATTGCAGCCACCTCCACCCTGTGTGTCCCCCTAAAAGCAGGCACTGACCCTGTCCCTGTCCCCTCCAGCTCCTGGGGACACCGGAACCCTCCCCATGGGACATTATCACCCTCTGGGGACACCAGGACCCCTTCTGGCCCATCTGGCCACTGGCCTGTGTCCTCTCATGGCCACCCTGATCCCAAACGGGCCCCTGTGGGCATCTCAGGGCTGTCACTGCCATCCTCCAACACCAACACCCCGGAGCAGCCCCCCAAAACCACAAGGGTGTCCCGTGGGTGGGTCCTGGTGCCCCCAAGAGGGTCCCAGTATCCCCAGGGAGAGTCTTCGTGTCCCCAGGGTGGGTCCCACTATCCCCAGGGGTGGTCCTGGTGTTCCCAGGGGGATCCCAGCGTCACTGGGGGGTCTGCTGTCCCCAGGGTGGGTCGCAATGTCTCTAGAGGGGGTCCTGGTGACCCTTCAGGGATCCCAGTGTCATCAAGAAGGGTCCCTGTGTCCCCGGGGTGATTCGGGTGTCCCCAGGGGATCCCAGTGTCCCCAGGGGGGTCTCCGTGTCCCATGAGGGTGTCCCAGTGTCCCCAGCGCTGATGCCCTCAGAGCAGCCCCCCAAAAACCACACGAGGGTGCTCGGGGGGGGCTCAAGGTGCCACCCCCTCCCTGCCCCCAGTACCTGTCACTGTCATCCTCTGTGCTCTGCCTGGCAGAGCCTCGGCGGGGCTGGGGAGCACCCCCGCACCCCGCATGGCCCCCCAGAGAGGGGCTGTCCCACCCTCCAAACTGGGAGCTGGACGCTGCAGGTGATGGGAGAGGCACTGGGAGCACTGGGAGGGAAGAGGGTGCGGGAGGCAGAGCCCGGCCCGGAGCGGGGTCACGGCGGGGGGCACGGGAGGGGCCGTCACAGGGACACGGGGACACAGGGACAGGGTGCACAGCCCCGGGGGAACCCCCCAGTGGGACCCCCGCGGGTGTCCGAGCGTGTCCGGGGGCACGACAGTGGACCCCGCCCCGGGGGTGACCGCAGGGGACACGGGCAGAGTCCCGCAGTGTCCCGGAGTGTCCCGGCAGCCCCGTCAATCGTTAACGCAGCCCCAGGGTCACCCCGGGACGGCTCCAGCCCCCCCGGCCCCACGGTTGGGCCCCACCAGAGCCTCCCCAAAAACAGGAGTGGGGATGCAGGCCCTGCCAAAAGCCTCCAAAACCCAGGAGTGGGGCTCCAGACCCCCGTGGCTGAGTCCCAGCAAAGCCTCCCCAAACCAGGATTAGGGTCCGGGCCCCCCCGGCCGTCCTGGACCCCAGGGCAGCACTCGGCTGAAGGGATGCAAGCCCGGGGCGCCCCTAAATCCCCCTCCCCAGCCCACAGAGCCCCATCCCGGGTCATCCCTCTCCAGGAGAGGGTGCTGCTGCCTTTAGAGGCGCTGAAGCCGATGGAGTGGGATCGGGGAACACAGACGGGACGTCTGGGATGGAGGGAGGGGGCGAAATCTCATCACCTTCGTTAGTGGGGGAAGAGGAGAAGGAGAACAAGGATCAGCTTGGCCACATTAACACCCTTTTCCCAACTGTTTGCCCCTTCCGAGGATGCTTTTCCCCCCACATCCAGCTCCACCCTGCAGAGCAATTCCTCCTGGATAACGCTGTCACCGCTGAGGGTTTGCTGCTCTCAGTGTCCCTGCTGTCCCCCAAGGCTGCCAGAATCCCTCCATCCGGGCTGGATGAGCCCTGTTCTGTTTGCTGCATCCTCATCCTCATCCTCCCACGGGTCCTGTGCCCCCCAACCATCCTGCATCCCCCAGGAATGGTGAACACGGCTGTGCCGGGTTAACAGTTGGACTTCACGATCTCAGAGGCTTTCCCAACCTAAACGATCCCATGATTCTGTCAGGAGATCTGGGAATTTCCTTTTCCCAAGCAAACACACTGGTGCTGAGCCACAGCACCAAACCTGCCCCCCCCCTCAAGCCCCTGCCTGGAGTTTCTTGCCTCCAAGGCTCAGCTGAGCTGTTTCCCTCCAGGGATTTGGGGTGTTTGCAAAGTTTGGAAAACCCCAAATCAGCCCCTGCACGAGTCCCTGCAAAGGCCCAGCCTGGGTTTACCCAACTCCAGGGATTTATGCAATTTTGGGAAGCACAGCACCAAAGCAGCTTTTCCTCTCCCTTTCCCCATGAACCCCCCACCAAATACTTTTACCTGTTTTTCTTTTTCAAGGAAATCACAGTAACAAACACCTTTTTGCTCTTACCTGTGCCCCATTCACAGTGAGATGACATTCTGTGCTTTTGGGGTCTTCAGTTATAATCACAGGTGGATTTTTTTGCCCTTATCCTGCAGTTTTCCACACACAGCCCTGCTGAAAGCAAACCTAGAAAATTCCCAGTTTTTGTCCCAGTTTAGACCAAAATAGGACCAGATCCAGACTGAAGCAGGGGAAATTCAAGCAGCAGCTTATCCCAGGTTGGAGGACAAGGATATGACCAGTGGATAAAGTTGTTTTTTCCTTAAATAAAAATAATTGCAGACACCACACCTGCAGCTGAAGTATCGTGGTTTTCAAATCCCATCTTCCCCTTCCTCCCACGTCTCTTGGGTTGTCACTTGAAGACCAAAAAGGGGAAGAAACTGCCTGACCAACAGTGAAACCAGCACACAAACACCTGCAGGCATAGCCCAAAACCCCTTTCTCCAGCTTTATTTTTTTACTTACAACTAAAATTCTCTCAGAAGACAAATTGTTAATTTGGGCTTTTAATCGAGTTTCTGTCCTTCCCTCCTCCAGCTTTGCAACAACATGGGTTTTACCTCCCTCTGAAAGCACACGAGGACACCAGTGAGGAATTTGGGGGTTTGGCCACCTCAAAGAGAGACTGAAAGTATTGAAGAATTAAGAAGAGAAAAATTCTTTTGGAGAAAGCAAGTGAAATCATAGAATCACAGACTGGTTTGGGTTGCAAGGAACCTTAAAGACCACCTAATCTAACATGCAGGGACACCTTCCACTAGCCCAGCTCGCTCCAAGCCCTGTCCAACTTGGCCTTTAATGTAATATAAAATATCCCAGGAAAATGCAAATGGCCACAGAAGTGCTTTGACAGCTGCAGAAACACCAGCCCAGGTCTTTACCTGACACCCACTGGAATATTTTGGAACTGAGTTTTGTTTGTTTGCTGTTCAAAAGGAATGATTAACAATAAAAATAACAATTGAGCTGATTTTTCAGTGAGTGCAGCAACACAGGGTGTAGGAGCATCCCATCCTGCAGGGGAGCAGGGAAATGGGAGTGCCAGGATCACCAGGATCAGCTTCCACCTGAGCAGGTGGCTGGATCCAGATGTTTCCCAGCTATGACTTAATAACTGGGATATTTTCAATATCCTCAAGGACACCCACTGACCACCAGGAGACACCAGTGATGCTCAACAGGATTTCACGTTTATTACTGAGAAGTGATTAATGGTGAAAAGAAAGGCAACGCCCATTCCTCGTTGGTTTAACAAGAAACTGAAACAAAGTCACTACACATTTTTTTTACAATTATTTCTTCCTTGGTTTGTTTTTTTTGGTGCTTTTTTTTCTTTTTTTTTTCCTTGTCCAAAATTATTAATTTTTCCTGTAAACAAAACGAGTTTTTTTAACCACTGTTCTCAGCTTTCAAAAAAAATCAAATTCATCCAGACTTAATCTGTATAATGCACAAGAACAGAACATTTCTTAGGACTCCTAGTACTTGACTTTTGAGTAACAAAGGGTCGGAGAAAAATGAACCACCTTTAAGACACAACCTCGTGGATAATTTCTGTTTAATTCTTCTTAGGCCAAAAAACTCCCAACTTCCTTGGAGAATTCATCCTTTTCCAGGCTGGGGAGGGGGGGGAGAAAGAAAAATATAAAGTAAAATTACTCCACTCTCCACGGGTGGATTGTTACAACTCGGTGTTCCAAGTGCAAATGTCAAAACCAGGGGGAAGGAGGCGCGAGAGGGTGGAAGGAAGGGAGGCTGCAGGGTTTAAAAATTAGAGAGGGAAAAAAAAAAAAGGCATATGCCACTTATGGACTTGAAAATCCCAAAAAAAAACATAGTAAAAAGACAAAAAACAAAGCGTATGCTCTGAAATCACAACCAAAGCCAAAAGAAAGTGGGACAGGTTTTACCTCTACTCTACCTAGAAGGGATTTTTTTTTGTTGTTGTTTTTGTTTTTTTTTAAGTCCTATGTCTTGTGATACTCCAATACTTTTTTTTTTTAAACTGCAAGTTTGTAAAAGTCTTTTTTTTTTTGAAGTCAATGAAATTAAGAAAAAAAAAAAAGTCCTAATTCTCTCTGGGATACTCTTGCTCCTTCTCTTTGCCTCTCTGAAGGATAACTGGGATGCAATCTCTGCTGCAGTCTCTGGGGAGGAATGGCCTTTTACTTGACACGACCTTGGCGTTCCTGCAGAAGAAATAACAAAGATCAGGTCAGCTCAGAGCAGTTTTATTCCCCACTCTCACACCCCAGTGTCCCAACATGTGGCTCCAAGATGGAGCCTGTCCCATGGCAGCAAAGTCAGGGAAAGAGCATTTTTCTTGGCAGGTTCCCCCTCTTCCCCTCAGCTCGGGTGATTTCCCATCTGCAGAGCTGCCTCCAGCTCTGGGGTCCCAGCAAAAGGATGTGGAGCTGTTGGAATGTATCCAGAGGAGGCCACAGAGATGCTCCAAGAGCTGGAGCCCCTCTGCTCTGGAGCCAGGCTGGGAGAGCTGAGGGGGTTCACCTGGAGAAGAGAAGGTTCCAGGGAGAGCTGAGAACCCCTTGCAGGGCCTAAAGGGGCTCCAGGAGAGCTGGAGAGGGACTGGGGACAAGGGATGGAGGGACAGGAACAAGGAGGAATGGCTTCCCACTGCCAGAGGGCAGGGATAGATGGGATGGGGGGAAGGAATTCCTCCCTGTGAGGGTGGGGAGGCCCTGGCACAGGTTGCTCAGAGAAGTTGTGGCTGCCCCTGTATCCCTGGAAGTGTCCAAGGCCAGGTTGGGCAGGGCTTGGAGCAACCTGGGCTGTGGAAATTGTCCCTCCATTGGAACAAGACAGGCTTTAAGTTTCCTCCCAACCCAAACCATTCCATGATTCTATTAAAAAAAAATCCCAGCTGAACTCCCATGTGGGCAGGAAGGCAGAGTGGAGCTCAAACCCAGGGGGCACAGACACCTGCCTTGGTCTGCAGGGACTGAAACAACCTCACTGGTAGCTCTGAAACCTCCTGATGGCATCTCACCTGTAAACTAAAGTTCACAGGGATCTCCCACCAACTGCTGCTCCCACCCCACTATATCCAGCCATGTCTCTCCTCCAGCACTGCAGGAATGTTCTGTCCAAAGATTTGCACCAGGCCAAAGGGGCAGGACAGCACCAAACACAGCCAGGCACCAAGGGCTGGCTGTGCCAATCCCCCTGTGCCAGCCCCTGCTGGGTTCTGTTGGGTTTAACAGAGAAGCTCTCACAGAAGCAGGCCCAGGCTGCCCCAAAGGGTTACGAGGTGCTGCCCAGCCCACACTCACTGTCATTTCCAGATCATAAGACAAAACCAAAACCTGTCAACAGCCAGAGGGCTCTGGGCTGATGCTCCTCCCTGGCTCTGCCTCTTTCGCTGAGCACAGGCAGGTCCCTGCAGTCTGGGCACAACGGGCACTGTGGTGCTTTGGCTCCCATGGAGCAAATCCATCCCCACCCCAGCTGCTCCCAGAGGTGCCAAGTCCATCCCACCTCCACGGCACAGCAACACCTGCAGCAGGTGCCCACAGGAACAGCAGGTTCTCCCTCCCCCCTCAGAGAGGAGACGCTGTCAGGGCTCCAAAACTGGTGTGATGGTTCAGCCCAGAACGTTTCCCTTTGTGTTGGCTGTTCTTCCATGAAATCAGCGCAGCAGCAGAGCTCCCTGCCTGCTTCCCCTTGTCCCACACTAACCTGGTGATGGGAGGCAGCTTCCCATCCCCCTGGGCAGCTCACACCACCTCTGCCACAAACACAGGGGCTGCTCAAGGAAACCACATCCTGCTAAACCCAGGGCGAGCCCATCCCCAGCCAGCTTCAATCCTGGGACAACAGCATGTGTAGCCATCTATCCTCAGAAACCTTCCCAAAAAAGGGAAAACTGGACTCCAGCTCAGAACAATACCCCAGGCTTTGGCAGCCCCTCAGCCACACACCCAAGGAGGCTTCACCTCCAACTCCTCTGCACGAGCTGGATGCAAACGGAGCCTGGTGTGATCCCGTGCACAGACTGTCTTCTGGGGACAGGGATCAGACCAAGGCACGTGTTCTCTTCAAGACCAGCTACCCCACACAAGTGGATTTAATTCCCCCCTTCTCCTGTAACTCTGCCCAAGTCTGTTGCAGGGGCCAAAACTGCCAAATCCCAACCGCCAGGGCGGGGAGCAGAGCCAGGCCCGAACACGGAGCGCTGCAGGGAGAGCCACGGATCCAAAGGAAGGTGCCAAGCCCTGTTCCTGGCTCAGCAGCCAGCACGTTCTGTTACACATGGACAGATGGCAACGTGACTCATTCCTTCGGGAAGCAACTGCCCCAGCTAATGCCGCCGCTTCCCGAACACGGACACGGGATAAGCGGCTGCCAGGCTCAGTCACCCCCCCGCCACCTCCAGGGACAGTGTCCTGGGCTGGGACAGTGGCCCAAGGTCCTGCTGCACGTCACCCTGTCACCTGAACAGCTGGACCCCGAGCAGTTGCCTCTCCCTGCTGGGAAGGTGAAGCGACCCCGAGGTCAGTGTGGGGATAACAAGGAGACAGTCCCAGGGAAAAAGTGACACCCCCCCCCAAAATCGCAGTGTGCCAGAACAGAAGGCACCACCTTCCAAAGGGTCTAGAGCAGATGTCCTCATGTGCCCAACCTAGAGAGGGGACCAAAGTGAACACCTTCACTTCAGCCCAATTTTCCTCAACCCAGTGTTGTTTCAAACCTCCTCCTACTCAGCCTTGAAATGCCAGCACAGAACTCCTGCTCCACTCCATCAGCACTGCAAAGTGTCCTGAGGAGCCTGACATGGAAAATGCAGCCTGACATCTTCTTCCACCCCCTCCAGGGGCAGGGACACCTTCCACCATCCCAGGTTGCTCCAAGCCCCATCCAGCCCGCCCTTGGACACTTCCAGAGATACAGGGGCAGCCACAGCTCCTCTGGGCAACCTGTGCCAGGGCCTCCCCACCCTCACAGGGAAGGATTTTTTCCTAATATCCCACCTAATCCTGCCCTCTGGCAGTGGGAAGTCACTCCAGGCCCTTGTCCAAAGTCCCTCTCCAGCTCTTTTGGAGCCCCTTTAGGCACTGGAAGGGGCCCTAAAGTCTCCCTGGAGCTTTTTATTCTCCAGGCTGAACAACCCCAGCAGCCCTTCATCCTTCCTGGCCCATCCTCTTCCAAATCCACAGGCTGTGGGATGCTGTAACCCACAGCCCATCCAGCTATGAGACAGCCCAGAGAAGGCAGAGCAGCATCTGCACACACACACTGGGCATTACTCTGGGATACAAACCCTAGAGAGCAAAGAGATTCCATCAGGAAGTCTTTTATTCTCTTTGCCAGCACTTCCATTAGACCTGGGCTGTGTCTTATTGATCCCCATGGGAGGAGCAAGGAAAAGACACCGGCTCAGACTGATCCCCTCAGGAACAGGAGGGGCAGGAGCAGCACGGGAATGGCAACTGGTCCTGTCAGTGTTGCCCCCAGGGGTGCAGCAATGTCACAAACCAGGTCCTGAACCAGCTGATGAGATATCATCTTATCTGTTATCACCTTATCTGTTCACACTGGGGGAAACAACAACAAAAGGCTCAAGAGTTTGTACAAAACCACAGCGACAATGGGTGACAACACTGCCCAGCTTGTTGAGAGCCTCTTCCCTTGATTAACAACCAACACTGAGCCTCAGTGCTCCCGGCAAAGGTAAGGATTTTATTGCCACACCACAGGTGAGGAAACAGCAGAGCCTAATCCCAAGGAGGGCCTGGAGAAGCAGCCAGGGCAGGGCTCCCAGCTGTGCAGCACAAACCCTGGTTCGCTGGGACCTGCCTGAGCTGGAGCACAGCCCGCAGCCCTGGGGCAGGGAAGGCCAGGCAGCAGTGCCAGTTCAACCCGAGAAGGTCCTGCAAAGCTTGGCTCACCCACAGCAGAAGATCCCTTCAGCAGAGCATGGTCTGTGCTACCAGTGTCATTCCACAAAGGGCTGAGACTCCCAATCACAGAATATCCTGAGCTGGACCCACAAGGATCATCCATCCAACTCCTGGCCCTGCACAGACACCCCAACAATCCCACCCTGTCCCTCAAAGCATTTTCCAAACACTCCTGGAGCTCTGGCAGCCTTGGGGCTGTGACCACTGCCCTGTAATCAAATCCTGGCCTTAAGACACACACACACACAGAGTTCTCCCTGATCACACACGTCAGGAGTTACAGCAGCCCATTCCTTCCCAGCAGGATCTGCTCAAGGCATGGACACAGCACAAGTGATGGATGATGCATCACTTTGCTTATTAAGCTCCTCAAGCAGCCTCGAGCCCCAACATTTACAAACCAAACATGACGTTCTCCTCTTGTCAGCATCAGAAAGCCATCAGGGTTACAGAGAAAAGCTACATCCCAGCCTGCCTCCCCCAGGAAAGGGGATAAAAATCAGGCAGGGATCTGGTTATGGCCTGACAACTTCATCCTACCTCCTGTTCACCTCAGGGAGCTCAGCACCAAGCAAGACAGAATAAAAGTGGTTCTGTGTCAGAGCAGGAAAGGCCTTTTGTTCTACAGATCAAAATCAAACCCAAATATCCACAGAACCCCAAGCTGGGCAGACTCACATCACTGAAAAAGCAGAAGACACGTGGCCTTGGACACTTATTTCCATGTCAGAGCAACCAGCTTGGGGCAAGAAGGGCATGAAGAGAGCCAGGGCTTTCCCTCTCCAGGGGGTTTTCCAGTCGGATATCCACAGGCACACTGCTGCTTCCCAGCATCTTTCCAGGCACCTTTTTAAATCTGATGCAATCAATTGCAAAGAACAAACCTCTTCTTGCTTAAACACCACATTTAATTGCCTGAATAAAGCAGCCCAATTCCCATAAACATTTATAATGACTCTCCCACAGGGAGCCTCGTCCCACAGGGCAAAACTCGTGCAGGATGGTGAAAAGCTGAGAACATCCATGAATATTTAGAGCAAAGAGAGAGGCAGAGCAAGCTGGGAGGATTCCCAGTGGTATTCCATGTAAGGACAACTGGGATCACACCAGGGACTGGAACTGGACTTGCTGGCTTTGGAGCACAAGCAAAATAACACAAAAAAAGCACAAGTGTTTTCAAGTCATTAGGAAGGAAGAAAATTCTCCTGGTCTTCAACCAGGGAGTCTTTATTCTTCCCCATCACTCCAAGTGAAATGTGTTTCATTACTTTGGTTGCCTTAAATCATCACCCAGGCAATAAGTATTAGCACTGGTGCCACGAGACTCTTTAGAAAAGGAAGAAACTTCACTTTAATGTTTCAAAATCCTCACTGCTGTAGAGTTAATAAAGCCTTGGCAACGTCCCCTGTCACACCATGCAGGTATAATGCCAAGGACTGAAAACCCATGGAGCTTCAGTGGAATTTGTGGCTCCATATATTCATAAAATATCTAGAAAGAGGAGTGAATAATGAAGTGACCAAGTTTGCTGATGATATTGAGCTATTTAGGGTAATAAAAATAGCAACCAACTGTGGAGGACTTTGTGAGAAAAAGCACTTGAGCCTTCCAGTGAATTTGGTCTACCTGGTTGAGATAAATTTAAAGATGCATGTGGGAAAATCCCTGTCCTAACTCCAAGGTGGCAGGCTCCAAACTGGCCATTAACCATTGGAAACACGACCTGGAAACCCTCAAGAAAAGCAACCATCACTCTGAACAGAACCCAACGCTCTGCTGTTACACAAACCCAAAGAGGATCCACCCTGAGCTCTGGAAAAGAACTGGAAAAGGGTCAAAGAACAACAGGGATGAGTGAGGGACAGAAGGGTTTCCATCTGCAGAGCACTGTGCTCTCCAGCCTGGAAGAGATGACTGGAAAAGCAGAGCAGACAGGGAGGACACTGAAATAACTGCTCACCACCTCTACCAGCACAAGAACCAGGGGGAATCACAGGAGGCAGACTCAAAACAAAATAAAAGGACACATTTCCTCACACAACACATGATTAAGCTGAAGAACTCGAGATCCTGAGGATGCTCAAGGAACATACTGGACAAGAAATCATGAACTAATAAAGATATAACCTCTGGGCCACAGAAGTTCCTGAGCCACAAGTAGTTAAAGGCAAGGAAAACTTCAGAGATGGATAAATATGTCCTTGTACTGTCCTTACAGGTGTTTGATGCAACATCAGACTGCACAGACTTAGGTCTGACCCACTGAGGCTAAAACGCCACCTCCACCCCAAATAAAGCAGAAGAAATACTTCATGTCACAAGAAAAACACACCACAATATTCTGCATTATGAGAGGACAAGAGGAGATCTATTTGCCTGCTTCTGTCAACCATGAAGAGCTGAATTCACAAGCTCAAGCAAAAGAGCCAACGCTCCCTATAGTGTGTCCCCTCATTTTACAGCCACTCCAAAGGGAACACAAAGCCACATTCACTGGAACATGGGTTTGTATTTCAACTTCTTTTCTTCCCCTCTCCTTTAAATCCATCAAGAACACGGCACTGGAATTGGCTGAACCCCAAATCAGGACTTCAGGACTTCTTAAATTTTGCAAAGATGACGATGGGAAATTCTCTGAAGTCATTTTACAAGGAAATGCCACCACAAATAACTGAGCTGAGAGAGCACAGATACACAGGGGGAAGGAAACTCTGAGAGCTGGGTTTTCCCTTCCCCCCCCAAAGATTAGAAACAAAAGACATCAGTTTTAGGTAGATTTTATCCAAGTCTTCTAAACTGGGATTACATTACAATAGCTCTGCAGTTAACCACACACAAAAGCAGCTCAAGCATTGTGCTTTTAAGAAAAAAAGAGTTCTAATGATACAGAACCAGAAATTTCCAAGTCCTGGCTGAAGGAGGCTCACAAAACCCAAATGGTTCATTATTAACTGTTCAAATGCACTGTTACATGACTTATATGTCAATTAAAAAGCCTCACACTGGGCACCAGTCACTGGCAGGAGCTACAAACAAGTCTCTATCCCAGCCATGAGTGTGGATAATGACAGCCCTTGTTAACAGGGACTTCCCCGGGTAACTGCTGCGGTAAATAAGGGTGGCACTGCTCCTGCTGCCAAACCTCCAGCGGTTTGCACCACCGAGGAATTAGTTATTAACTCAACAAAGCCATAAAATAGGACAATTACTACCAGGTACAAACAAGAGCAAGCAGGAAAATGAGAGGACTAATCGTGGTGAGAGCGCTCACACAGCACAGCACAAAAAGCTTCGTGAACCTGAGACGGGAAAGAAAAAAAAGCAGCTTCTTTCTTTCAGGCAAAAAGCTGCTGCAGAATTACATTTTCAGTAAGAACAAGGGAGGAATATTGTGCATGGAGCTGCTCTTGATGGACTGCCCACCTTGGGATCCTAATCGGCTTTCAGCCACATCTTGTGACCCACTGCACTCCTGCACCAGGGAGAAAATCCAGGGAACTGAACCAGGCCGTGCCCTGGGGCTTTCACTCAACACAACAGCTGCCTAAGAGGTTTCCTTGGAAGATAAGTACTTTTTCTGGACAAGTAGCTGCTAATAAAATAACCTGAAACACAATACCTGTGTCAGTAGCTCTTAATTTCAATGTCAGCAACTTACCCAGAAATTGGGGGGGGCAGAAAAAAAAAGCAGCCAGAGCTACTGACACCTCACACAGTCCCTTCTGCATTCCAAGCCCTCCATGGTATTTCTAGGGAATTTGCCAGCCACACATGTGCAATTTATCATAGAATCACAGAACGTTTTGGGATGGAAGGGACCTTAGAGCTCATCTCATTCCACCCCCTGCCATGGGCAGGGACACCTTCCACTAACTAGCCCAGGTTGTTCCAAGCCCCGTCCAACCCAGCCTTGGACACTTCCAGGGATGGGGCAGCCACAGCTTCTCTGGAAAATCCATTCCAGGGCCTCACCCCCCTCACAGGGAGGAATTTCTTCCGGATATCTAATCTAAATCTCCCCTGGGAGCTGAAATCACCCAGCCAAGATAACCTGGAGGGGAGGGGCCACGAAGCTTTAACCACACCAAGTGGGCAAAAAGCGGTTTGGGAACATTCACAAGAACAGGGTGTGGAATAAACTCGCCCTGCTCAAAGCCATACCTGTGAGAGCTGCAAAACCTCCTCGTTGCATATGGCCTGCACTCTGTCTGGCCCAACCCCAACCCCAGTCCTTGAATCCTAGAATGGTTTGGGTTGGAAGGGACCTTGTAAATCTTCTAGTTCCAACCGCCTGCCATGGACAGGGGTAAAGCAAGTGAAAAAGAACTTTTAAACAGTGCATCTCGACAGCCCCTTAAACCAACTTCACCAAGAAGACTTTAAACATTATATTATTTCATAATATTAATAAATGTTACATTAAAGATTTCTAACAAGATACTAACAGAGAGAGACAAGGCTATGAGGCAAGTGCAACAGGTTTGCTCTTCCACCACTCAGCTTCCACTTCAGTTGCAGTGAAATGGCTCCCAGCTGCTCTTGGTTTTAGGGATGAGGAAACACAGTTCCCTGTCTAACAGCAGAAAACATGGATTAGAGCACCAGCCAGATCTAAGCCTTCCCCTCCAGTTCTCTCCTGCCTTTAGACAAAGCTACAATCACTAAAACCCCATGAGTGTTGTCAGGGGCTTTGGAGTGCTGGCTTAAAAATATCATAAGCACAAAGCATTCCTTATGTCCAACAGCCAGTGCCAAACCCCTGGAATACACAGGATGGTTTGTTTCCTCTATTCCTGAGCAAATATACGAGCATGGACACAGACCTACAGGATTTAAACAGCCTGGAAATAAACTGAGAGAAACCATGTGCATTGCTGAGCAGCACAGCAAGGGAATCCTGTCCTGGTGCATCAATCAATTAACTTCACTATGGCCAGGATTTGGAGCAGAAAAGAGCAAACAGCCTTGGGATCACGGGATGAAAGGAACTCTGGGAGTGCAAGCAGCGTTCCCTCACTGCCACGGGAAACAGTTGGCTTTGCCTGGATATGGAATATCCAGGAATTGAACCCTGTAGTCAGAAATACTGCCCTGTAGGATATGGGAAAGCCAAGGAAACGCAGCATTCCCAGGATGACTGAGAGCAGGAGAAAGTGCTGGTCCACCCTATAGGGAATATTCTCTCTCCTCCCCTCTGAGGTTATAAATTAGGAAGAAGAAAAGAGCTTTGTAAAATCCATCAGAAAGCATTCCTGTATTCCAGGGACTGTGAAACAGGCTGTTTCACAGGCTCATACAACACCCCTCAGTTATGCCTTAAATCACATGTTCCAAGGGGGCAGTGACACTTGACACTATTAATACTCCTTTAACCAGCAGTGTCAGCTGAGCCACAAAGCAGCACAATTCCAGAAATAACAGCTCCAATCTGACCAATCCCACCTTTCTGCTTCAGGCTGGTGAACCTCAGCATGGAAAACCCCACCAAAAGCCCACCCCATCCTGCCCAGCTCAGCCTGACTCAACACTCAAAGTCCCAACGCAACGAGTCCCTTCTCAACTGCAAACCTGACCATCCGACTGCTTTTCATGGGATATCCTTCCTAAAACCCCTGGAACCTGCAAGGAGCCAAGTATCCCAAGGCTGGGCAGGGAGAAAGAAACAAAACAAACTTCCCTTAGAGTTTCCATTGATTGTTTTTCCACAAAACACCAGGCAGATCACTATTGAAGATCTTTACACCCAGGTTACGGCAGCATTCCTGGAAATCCAAGTGCATGACTAAAGGCCAGGGATTTTTGGGGTTGTTTAAAAAGAAGATAAAATAGTTCTTACAGGGAAGACATCAGTGACATGTTCTGCCATAAAAGCAGCTGTTCTGGGTTTCAAGAAGTCCTAAACTGCTCCAGGTAGGATTGCACTGGGAGTTGGCTTCATCATTTGGGGTCAGGAGACCATCCAAGCTTTTTAAAAAACTGGATCAGTAGAGCAAAGCAAGACACTGAAAAGGAATGGACACGAACCTCCAAGGACAGTATGGGCACAGGCAACAGGAAAGGACAAGCAAGAGGATTATTTCAGTGTTTTCAAGACTGAACTACCCTACCCCCCTTCACTGGACAATGGGAATAACACAAATACTAAGTAGAGCATTTTTCATATCATTTCTTGGACCTGCTTTAGGGAATTCTGAAGAAATGAGGAGTATAAAAGAAATACTCAAGAACTCCCAGACTTTCACAAGAGCTCATCCATCTTGGGCAGCAATCAGGAATCAAACTGCAAATCAGCCAAAGGTTTGGGCAAGTTAAAGCTAAATGAGACAATTTCAGCCTGGGAGAAGTTCAAAACAAGCCAAACCTTGAGACATTTAAGCTTCAAGGAACACGACTGCAGAGCATTAACATCTCACACTGTGGCAGAGACAAAGAGCTGGGAGCAATGGGATTTCCCCAGCACAAAAGCAGCACAAAAAGCAGGCAGGGAGCTGCTGCCAGAGCAGCATTTGAACTTTTCAGTGCTTCAACTCTGGTTCCTCGTGGATTTTTTTTTAATTCAGGTGATTACCTGAGATGCTTCAAGGCAGACAGAGCATGGCTTGGTCTTTTTTGGCACCTACAATCCCAGGGTGAGCACCACTCCAGGCAAAACCAAAACCCTGCCTGAGCAAAAATAACTGGTTCTCAATGAAACCATGAAAAGAGCAGTCACAGAAACCTCAACCACTTTCCAGGCTGCGTCAGAGAGCGATCGAGGAGGTCAAACTGTCCTGCAAGAACAACCGAGTCACTTCCTCCGTGCCGGATGTCCCAGGGGCCCAGAGCGTGACACAGCCAGGGAGTAAATGGCAAAAAGCAAACACCAACCCTGTTTCTACACAGCTCCCTCCTCATCTGTGAATTCCAGAGACCTATGACTAAGTTCCTTTTCAAAGAGTAAGTGCTTTCCTAATCAACTGCTGCTGCATCCACTCGGATGCGGTTGGGGAAGGCGGCGCTGGCGCTCCGGTTATCGCCGCTGCTTCCGACCCTCCACAGCACGGCCCAGAGTGAAGCAAGCAGGGGAGGAGACTTCAAAATGCAACTGGGAAGATGGTTTACAGCTTTAAGAAAATTGCTAAGCCTCGTTTCTAGTGTCTTCCTGATTTTCAGGCTTTACACAGCAAACACAGCAGCTTTCCCCAGGAAGAAACCATCGGTCTGTCTGCTTTTCCCACAGCCTTTCCCACTCTTTCCTTCTTCCTTCTGCTTACAGGTACTCAGTATTAACTCATCCATCTGTCCCTCACCTGTCCTCCAGGAGCATTTTCCCTCTCCCCTGCAGTCTCTTACAGTGGCAAGGTCTGACTCTCTCACACTGCAAACTGTTGCTCCCTAAAGTCAGATCAGGAGGATGTCACAGAACCATGGAATGGTTGGGGTTGGAAGGGACTTTAAAGCCCATCTCATTCCATCCACTGCTAAGGGCAGGAGCACCTTCCACCAGCTCAGGCTGCTCCAAGCCCCGTCCAACCTGGCCTTGGACACTTCCAGGGATCCAGGGGCAGCCACAGCTTCTCTGGACAACCTGTGCCAGGGCCTCCCCACCCTCACAGGGAAGAATTCCTTCCCAACTTCCCACCTAACCCTGCCCTCCAGCAGCAGGAAGCAAACCAGGTTTGTGCTTAAGTGATATTATTTATAAAATGCTCCATGTAAAATATACATCAAAAATTCAAAACTGCATCAACTGTCACTGTGAGCAGCTGCAGCTCCTGACTCTGTTCTTCAACTGTTGGGTGAAAAATTCCCCGTTGCTGAAACTAAAGAGATCATCAGGAAACTTGGCAAACTCCCAGCCAGCTGTGCTAATGCTAATTTGTAATTATCATTTTGATCAAACACAAGCCAGATCTGCATTGTGGGGAGAGGCAGCCCCAGGTGACTTTACCACAGCTGAACCCAAGCAAGATTCAAAGCCCACTGGCCACTGAATTTGGGGCAGGATTTTCAATTAACGAGTTGTTAAGGAGTACATGATGAGAGGAGGCTTTGAGCCAACCCCAGCAGCACCCAGAGGAGCTGCAGGCAGGTGGTGAGCTCAGCACAGGTGCCACACTGATGGTGACAGCAGGTGACAGCCCACCCTGGCCCCAAACACAGCCACAAGGAACAGAACAACCCGATCCACGTCCACTGGAGTCAGGACAAGCAGTCACAGACTTCAGTTACAGTGAAGGAGATTTAGGCTGGGCATTAGACAAAGCCTCCTTACAGGAAGAATAATTAAGCATAGGAATAGACTGCCTGGGGAGGGACAGGAACTGCTGTTCCTGGAGGTTCCACAAGTGGTGGGAAACATCTGTCACACTGACCCCACTGTGGGCATGGGGTGGATTAGAGCCATCTCTGATTGCTACAACTCCCCAAACCTCCCACTGATCTCCAAGTACAAACTGCTCTCACCCAGGAGCTGACAACGGCACAGAAATACATTTTGTTTAAAGCACAGCACTCAGGGGAGGCTGAGACTCAGGGCAACCCAGGCAGGGCCTGGGCAAGGCTCCTCATCCTGCTCTGCCAGGAGCTGGCACCTGATTCACAGACTGGTTTGGGTTGGAAGGGATGTTAAAGAACATCCAGTTCCAACTCCCTGCCATGGGCAGGGACACCTTCCACGAGCCCAGGTTGCTCCAAGCCCTGTCCAATCTGGCCTTGGACACTTCCAGGGATCCAGGGGCAGCCACAGCTTCTCTGGGCAACCTGTGCCAGGGCCTCCCCACTCTCACAGGGAAGAATGTATCCCTAATATCCAATCTAAACCTACTCTTTCAGTTTGAAGGCATTCCCCCTCGTCCTGTCACTTATAAATAGTCCCTCTCCATCTTTCTTGTGGGCTCCCTTCAGGCACTGGAAGGCTGCATTTAGGTCACCCCAAAGCTTCTCTTCTCCAGGCTGAACAATCCCAACTGTCTCAGCCTTTCCCCACAGGAGAGGCTCCATCCCTCTAATCAACTTGGTGGCCTCCTCTGGACATTTCCCTCCCAAACAGGGACTGCCATTTGGGTGTGGGTTCCAAGTGTGGGCAGGCAGGTAGCCAAAAGGCAGCTGATGCCCACCAAGCCTGTTCACAAGCCTGGTTCACCCCCTGGATTCAGTCCAGTCCATGGCAGCCCCTCCTGCCCCGCAGGACTCATCCAAGCCCCACGAACACGTTACCTTTTTAACATTTTCCTCCTCCTCTTGGCGTTTCTCGTAGTGTGAGAAGTCATCAAAGATGGAGGTGGTGTGCTTGTAGGTGGCAATGATTTTCAACACCTGCTTAGCCTTTTCCAGAGGCACCTCCTGAGTGTCCCTGGAGTTGGTCACTGGTTTATTCTCGTTGTTCTCTAGGCGGATGTGCCTCAGCTGGCTGTTGGGAACGTCCTTCACAAAAATCCACCTGACATCAAAGCGTCCCTTCCACTTGTCCTGGGACCACACCCCTGCACAGGTGTTATAGTCCACAGCAGATTTCATCTCTGCCACGCCGCAGAAGTGGCCGCTACCGTTGACGCTGAACAGTAAGTACACGGGGCCCTTCCCGTTCATGGAGCGATAGGCCGCGTCCAGTCTCTTGTTGCCGTGCTCCGTGCTGCACCAGATGTTGTACTTGATGGAGCGGTGGATATCGTCCTCGGAGTAGCTCTTAATGATGAACACCCGCCCGTGCTTCGGGTTCCAGTCAAAATCCTTGGGGTTGTAGTTGTTGATGGACCTCAGCTTCTCCAAGACCGGGTGCGGCTCCGAAGGGGAGCCGGAGCTGGTTTGGGCCGTCCCCACCCCGTTACCGTCCACGCCGTTCTGGCCGAAGCCGCTGCCGCGGTTGCGGGGGGCGACCCAGCGGGTGGGCTGTGCCGGGGGCACGGGCAGCGGGGCCGGCTGTGCCGGGGGCACGGGCAGAGGGGCTGGTGGCTGCTGCCCGCCCGCAGCCTGGGCCACCGGCGGGCTGCCGGCCATCTGCTGGCCCACGGGCTGCGGGGACGCCTGCGCCGGCTGCTGGGCGAGGTTCTGCACCAGGGCCTGCGCCGGGGCTTTGGCCACGGGGCCTTTGTTGTCCCAGGTCCCGATATCCATGTTGTGTTTTATGGGGGGCGGCGGAAGACTCGACCCGGCGATGCCGTTCTTGGCCTTGAGCTTGGGCTGCTGCTTGGCGGGTTTGCTGGCGATGTCGGCCCACGAGGCCGGCTTGGGCGGCGCGATGGTGGCCGGGGGGAGGCTGCTGGAGGCCACGATGTTACTGGTGATGGAGCCGCTGCCCACGGCCGAGCCCACCACTTTGGGCACGCTGCTGGCCACATCCGTGCTGCCCAGCTTGAGGGCCGCCATGCCCTGGTCCAGGGTGTTCATGCCGGGGGCCTTGTTCAGGGTCTCGCTGGCGAAGGCCGACTGCCCGTCGATCATGGCCCCCCCCAGCGAGCTGGGGGCGTAGGCGTAGTTGCTGCTGTAGCCCGAGCTCTGAGTAGACTGTCCCTGAGAACTGTTGTTGCCCCAGGCCGAGAAGTCGATGCCGCTGGGGAAGAAGTTAAAGCCGTGCTGCCCGAGGAAGGGGGTGCTGCCCAGGGCCCCCGGCTGCCCGAACATGGCGTCGGGGAGGAAGTGGGGCTCCCCGTTGCTCAGCTGTCCGTACGAGGTCAGGTAGGGCATGGGGGGGTCTCCCCCCGTGGACCAGGCAGCCTCCCCTAGGGAGTAGGAGAATCCGATGGAGGGGCTGAAGTAGCTCGGTAAGTAGGAATCAGACATTGCAGTGTATGCATTGTTCTGAAAGGAAACCACAAAAACATGAGTGCTGGGGAGCCAGGAGGAGCTGAACCCATTTCAAGGGACCAGGAATAAAGCCAGCTTAAGACTTCCCGTGCCCCACCCCTCCCTACCTTAGGGCTGGGCAGATAAACAGGCCCAGCCTTGAACACCTCCTTTGTTACAAGGGCTCGAAAATCTGTTTTACTGCCAGAAAGGTTAGACAAAGGCTCAGACAGCTTCCCATGTGGAGTTCCTGATGCATGGAGTGGACACTGTGCTGCCCCAGAGCTCCTGCTTAGGCTTTAAAACCACTGTCTTACCTTGCATCCAAATATCTTCTGTTTGTAGCTACTCTCAACGAGGCTTTTCTTGCCTGTGTAACATATTTAGACCTTATTCTGGTGTTGGAGGGAAAGCTTGTGGGAAGGATGCAGGCAGAAGTGGAATAAGGAGGAAAAGGATCCAGTGGAAGCACACTGCCAAAATTATGTGTGTCCCTAATTGCCTTCCTTAAACTTACTACCCACGAAAACAGCTTTATTCCCACAATTTAAAGTTGCAGAGCTCACAGTATTCCAAGAACTTGCAAACAAACAGGGATTTAAAGCCTATTCCTCAGAACACCAACTGCTCCAGTGCTGTGGGCCCATACTAAAAAGTACCTGAAAATGAGGAGTAATCCACAGGGTCTCAAGAGGAGCCTTTTACAGGCAGCAACACGAGCAGGTTTCAAGCCCAGAGAGGAAAAAAAAAAATCCCTGCTCCGTGCCTTGGTCTCCCTTTTAACATCCAAGTAGCCTTTAGGTTACAAAAACAAACGCCTAATTTGACAATTAGGGAAGTCTCAGACATCCCCAAGATTTGCTTACATGAAAAACCATCTGTCATTTCCCATTCCAAGCCAGGTCCCCTCCGGGGAGCGGTTCCAGCCGCGCTAATGGACATTATCCTCAGTAATTTGAACCTGGGAGCAGCAGCCTCGTGCTGCCCCAGCCCCTGACAGGCCAGCCCAGTGCAGGGGAGATCAAAGGCAGGTTCAGCTCCCAGTTAAAAGCCTGGCTTTTGCAGCAGGCCCTGCTCCATTTCTGGTTGAATCATGTTCTCACGTGCCAAGCACGGCTCCCGGAGGACTTCATGCCGTGCAGAAATCCAAGGAGCCTCTCAAGATGGCTCTGGTACCCTCCAGAAACAGCTGGTTTGCCACTCCACCATCCACAGGGTTGCAGGAAAGCAACAGGTTTGGGGCCAACCCAGCCCCAAGTTCACAAACATTAACAGGAATTATTTAATGTTAACGTGCTCAGAGACAAGATTTCTGTGGCACTTCACGGCGTGAAGGCATGAAAACTCAGAGATGCTCCCTCCAGCCTTTGTTTTCCCACAAAAGCCTCCAAATTAATAACAAAACTCACGCCCACCCAGGGTTTTACTAATTGAGGAACTGAGTCCTGCTAAACCCAAGGCTCAACCTGCCCAAAAGCACCAACACTGACAATAATTTGTGAGGCAAATGAAAGAACTGAAACCCCCATATTATTATTTTGAACCAGCAAAGTCTCTTCCCAAGTTAATCTCCTCAATTATAAGAGTAACATTTGCCCTCCTAAAACTTCCTTTAATGGAACAGGAACATGCTGGGCCACCCCTAAACCCAAGGCAGAGCTGTTTCCTCCCCATAGGAGCACAGGAAGCACATCACTGTCACACTAAAACCTGTCTCCTTGTCACCTCAACCATACCAATAAAACTCCACCAGCTTCTCATTCTCTCCATGACTAAGACTTTTCACACAGTTATTTCCTCAAATTTGCTGTTCCCCTTCACCTAAGACCAGAACTAATTAAACCTGACCTAGTGTTTCTGTGAGTTTCTGGTTTTTAAAGGGCTGAAAAATCATTTACTGGGTATCTCTTAAATACACAGTAACCTCATCGAGGGGCTGACAGTAACAGTCACACCTCCAAGAGCAGCTGGGGAACGAGGAACAGTGAAACTGCACAACTTGGTTACCTCCTGTGAGTGTGGAGAGTTTGGGAAGCGACCCCAAAATTCCTTTAACTCCTTATCCAGAGCCATATCTCTGACTTCTCCCTTTGCCACCTCCAGCAACTTTGATACCTTTGTATTTTTGAGCAGAGTTGTGCCTCCTTCCAGACTCAGCTCTCAGGGTTTGGATTCTATTTTATGGAGCTGAGAAGCACCACAGGACAGTGAGGAACTGAGACAGAGTCACCCAAAGGTCCCACTCCAAGATAACTCGGTGGTTTCACCTCCTTCCTGCTCAATTTCTGCCTCCTGGGGCACCTCCAATCACTTCCTGATTTTTAAAATGTGTTTTTCCCAGCGTGAGACACACCAAAGGAAATTAAACACCCAGAAGTTCTTCATCAAACATGAAAAATAGGGTAAAATATCACGTTGCTGCAAAATTGTAGTAACCCTCATTCCCTTTAGGAGACTTAAATACAGAAAATACCATCCACATTCAGAAGGAAGCTGGAAACAAGGGATGTTGATAACTGGGATAGAAAAAAACCACCATTAAATGACAGCTACTGGAAAAGTAGCTGGTTTTATTCAAGATTTGAGAAAGCAATCACACTCTCCCACCCTATAAAGGTTGAATTTAGGCTTGTAACTTTTTAGGGAGCAGAATGCAGTGAGTTAATTATCTTGATGGACAGGTGAACTCTGAAGGTTATGAACAGCTGACAGGACATAAAGAACATTTACCCTCAGACCTTTAGCACAAAAAATGAAAACAATTGTTGAAAATTTCACTGAGACAGAAACCTGTGTCCCAATAAAACAGGCATCATCTTTACTTGAAAAAAAATAATGTACTGACTGGTAAAAATGAGCAAAAATACAGAAAGGGGAAACCAGAAGAGCTTATTTTTACTGATCACAACCGGAAAGAGAAGCCAAGAGAATGAACTGAGAGCTCTGGTGCTACTACAGATGTTTATCTATGGTGCTCACTTGTACATCTAATCAGCTGAAGTCCATCTGTTCTGTGTCACTCCCCTGCAGCTCATTAAGGAAAACAAACAAAAACCAGTTAACAGGGGAGCCAGTCTAAGGGAAAGTGAGGAGGAAAAGTAGGTGGGAGCCTGAATTCCAGGGGCTGGTCACAGACCCTCCAGCTCCACTTGTAATCGGGATTCTCAGAAAGTCTCAATGCTCTTTATCACACATGGGCTCTGGGTTTTGGTTTTTTTTTTGGTGAAAAACAGAAATTCCCATGACAGGCACTGTCAGTTGACTCGGTGCAGAGATAAGAAGGTTGATCTGATCCTCCAAAAGCCCTGCTGAGCACAGCAGCCTCGTGTGAGGCAACTTCCCAACCCAGCTCAGCACATGTGTGTGGTGCAAAGAGCCAGGAACCAACACAGGCACAACAGTAAAACTGAAAGAGCAGAAATGGTGACTTGGAGATTGAAAAAAAGGAGCCGAACACCACGTGGAGGAAGTTCTCACAGCCTCAAAAAGTTGCTAAACCCCTTCCTACCTCCCCCACCACCACAACCTAAAGGCAGAGTCAGGGCTTCGTGCCCGCAGGAAATGCAGGTGTAGGGTGGGAAATGCAGGTGTAGGATGGGATATAAGGTGCTGGCAAAGATCAAAATGCAGCCAGTGGAGATGGGGAACACACACAAAGAGGCCAAATTCCCCTCTGCTGGAGCAGCAGGAAACCAGCAGGCTCCTGGTACTCACCGGGCGGGCCTGGGGGCTCAGGTAGGGCTCAAAGTCGTCATCATTCAGCCCATCCTTCTGGTGCACAGAGCCGTTTTGCACTGAGGAGAGACGTGAAACTTCAGAAAACAACATGCAACAAACTCCCAACGTTTCCCGACTTCAAGTATTTAAAGCCAAATCTTGTAACACAACGAACTCCTGCCGGTTCTAACACAACACACACGGCACAAACAACACCTCCAAACTTCCTGCAGCCACGCGAGGTTTGTTCCCCTCCTGGCTCCCGGCAGATTTTGGGGAGACCCTCCGACCCTCCTTCCCTCCCTCCCCCGCGTTCCCAGCCCTGCTCAGGGCTCTCACCTTTGTTGCCTTGGCCCTTGGGTCTCTGGAGCAGCGGCGGCGTGGGGGGAGAGAAAGAGAGCGGTGAGTCAGGGGGAGAAGCGGTTCCGGGAGGGGCAAAGACGAGCCCGGGGGAGGGGGGGGGGAAACAGACCCGGCCTGGGGGAAGGGGAGGGTCAGACCCGGCTCTGCAAGGGTGGAAAAAAGACCCGGGGGTGGAGAAAACAGACCCGGCCAGTGGGAAGGGGGGAAAACACACTCCGGGGTTGGGAAACGGAGCCAGCCCGGGGAGAGGAAACACGCTCGGCCCAGCGAGGGACGCCCAGGCCCGGCGGGGACGGACCCGGTCCTGGAGGGGAAACAGGCCCGGTCCGGGACAGGCCCGGCTCAAACAACAGCCCCAGGCCCAGCCCAGGCGCGGCCCGGCCCCGCCGCAGCACAATGGAGCGCGGCGAGGCCGCCGCCGCCCCGGGGCGCTCCCCCTGCGCTGGGCCCGGCGCGGCGGAGCTCGGCCCGGCGGCGCGGGCAGGAGGGGGAGGCTCGTACCTGCTCCAGGAGGCTGCTGGCCGACATGGCTCCGCGGCGGGGGCTGCGGGCGGGGCGGGGCGGGGCGGGAGAGGAGGAGGAGGAGGAGGAGGAGGCGGCGGCGGCGGCGC
>NW_020898024.1:24934-36230 GCF_003984885.1 Neopelma chrysocephalum
ATCGCGGAATGGGGTCCCCAAAAGATCCCCGTCCCTATCAGGTCAAGGCTCGCATGGAGCGAGGCAGAGGGGAGGGAAGGGAAGGTGGCTGGATGTGGAAGGAGGTGGATCCTTGATCCAAAACCATGGAATCACAGGAGGGTTGGGATTGGAAGGGACCTTAAAGCCCATCTCGTTCTACCCCTTGCCATGGGCAGGGACCCCTTCCACCATCCCAGGTTGCTCCCAAGCCCCATCCAACCTGGCCTTGGACACTTCTAGGGATTCAGGGGCAGCCACAGCTTCTCTGGGCAACCTGTGCCAGGGCCTCACCACCTTCACAGGGAACAATTCCTTTCCAATATCCCATCTAACCCTGTCCTCTGGCAGTGGGAAGCCATTCCCTATGTCCTGTCCCTCCATCCCTTGTCCCAAGTCCCTCTCCAGCTCTCCTGGAGCCTCTTTAGGCACAGGAAGGGGCTCCAAGGTCTCCCTGGTGCCTTGTCTCCTCCAGGCTGAACATGGGATCTGGCTCCCACAGCTCTTCCCACCTCCATCCCAAGCCAGGAAACACTTCCCAGAGTCCAGGGTCAGAGCAGCTGCAACCACCACTCCCAAACTGAGGCAGAGGGTCCCTTGCCCATCCCACCCTGTCCTGGAGGTGACGGAGTCGCTGCCTTCCACCTCTCCACGAATAAACCATTGGAGCTTAGTTCCATTTTTCCTTTTAATGCAAAAAAATAGCCAAACACATCTTCCTGCCCTCCCCCCGCCCTCCCCAGGTGTGTTTCTTTTTATCTTTGCCTGTTGTTTTGCTTAATATTTCCAGCCAAGCAGCTCCCCCCTCCCAGCCCCTCCCAAACCTCTGCAGCTCTAAAGGCACCCGGTGCTTCCCCATTTCCATCTTCCCACTGAAAAATAAAGAGGGAAAACAGTGGGGTGCACATTATTTCAGCAACGTGCCAGTTCTAATCCTGCCAAGAGATTATAGGAAGAAAGAAGAAATAATAATAATAATAATAATAATAATAATACAAAAATAAAACCACCAAAACGAGTAGCAACAAGCACGGAGCAGCCTCAGCACACAGTGTAAACAGAAGCTGTCCCAATCCAGGATCCAGCTCTCCCGGAAAGCAACAGCACAACATGCTTTGTACACCCCAAAAAGGTCCCTGTGGCACTGAGCAGCCAAGGGGAGGGTCTGGGTTTGAGCTTGAGTTGGTATTTTTTTGCCTTTCTGTGAAAGGCTGAAAGTGATCTCAGAGTCTCCAAGCGGCAGCACCGAGCCTGGCCAGGCAGGGAAAGGGATGGGGGGAAAGTGCCACGGGAAGAAGTGGGATTGGGATACAGGGAACCCGGAAAGGAGGCCCCAGGGCTTTGCAGCTGGGCTATCTGGGCAGCAGGAAGGGAGAGAGTAAACAAATACAAAAAAATAGAGATACAAAAACAATTTGTGTGGAGGAAGAGGAAGAGGAGAACATGGACAGTAAATTCATGGACTGTCAGGCTCCCCAAAGCAAGAATAACAATAAAAAAATCCCAGTTGAGGTGACAGCGAAGAGTCCGACAGAACTCCCTTCCCTGGGGAAAATAAAAATACAAATGAGGTACCTGTTCCACCCCAAATCCGTCACCCCTTCCCACAGCCACATCCACGCTCCAGCCACTGGTTATTGTCTCTCAGATAAAGTCTCTGGGGCCAGGGCAGCCCCGGAGCAGAAGCACCAAGTGCGTGGCTGGTTCCTCCCAGTTGGGTTGTCCAGCAGAGATCCAGTCTCTCCTTGACCCTGCAAACAGGGGGAGATTGTTCAGTGCTCCACGGAGACGGAGCCTTTTCCAGGTCTCACGTGTTTCTCCAGCTTTTTTTTTGTTTTAAAAAACAAAATTATATATATATATATATATATTATATACAGGACAATGAAAATATCCATGGAAACAAATGGGGTGGCTGGAAAAGATGCTTAACAAAAAAAAAAGAAGCCTGAAATAAGATAAATTCCCAACTCTTCCCCAAACTGATGCTTTGCCTTCCCCACTAGTCCTCCAAGACCACAATCTCCACGTTATGGACCTGGTGCTGGTGGTCCTCCACGTCTCCTCCCACCACTTTCTCCTCAGTCCTCAGCTCTGTCTCCAGGATCACAGCTTTGCCCTCGGGCTCGTCCGCGTCCGCCTCGGGATCCGGCGCCGGGTCGATCTCTATGATGGTCTGCCCGTCGTCCGAGGTGCCCTCCACGGCCTGGATGGTGGAGGTGATGCCCGACTCCATGGCCACCAGCTCCACGGGGTTGACCACGGCCGCCACGTTGGCCAGGGCCCCGCTGTCCTGCATGGCCGCCGAGCTCAGCAGCGCCAGGCTGGAGGATGGGTGCAGGGTCACCGTGTCCGAGGAGCTGGTCTTGGAGGAGGAGGAGGAGGAGGAGGAAGACACCACGGTGGCGTATCGGAAGAGCTGGGAGCCGGAGGGCAGCGTGTGCACAGTCACGGGGCTGGAGCCCTGGCTGATGGTGGCCACGGGGATATTGCCCACAGAGAACTGCTGCCCGACGGGCGCGATGGCGATGGGGGAGATGACGGTGAACTGGGGCTGCTGCAGGGGGGTGGAGGGGCTCAGCACGGTGGCGGAGGCTGGGCGCTGCAGGCGGGGTCTCTTGGGGGGCTTGGGAGCGCTCACGGGCATCAGCACCACGTTCTGGATGGTCTGAGACTTGGCCTTCTGGTCCCTGGCGAGTTTCTTCTGCTCTTCCAGCTGCCGCTCCAGGTCTGCAAAGGGAACAGTGCATCAGGCTGGGGACACCGGGAGCTCCTGGGGCTCCATCACCCCCCAGGGTTGTGACAGGGGACGATGAACCACCCAGCCAGCGTGATCTTGGCATCTCCCTTGGGATCAAACTACACTTAAAGAAAAGGTCAGGTTCTCTTGCCACCCACACAGGTCAGTGTTCCAGCTGTCAGCACCTGGGTAAGGCACAGGTAACGTTCCATCCCTGTTGGCTACTCCTGCTGGTGAGGAGATGGGCATTTCTGCTCCCCAAGCTAAACCCACCTATAAGGGAGACTGGACAAACCCCTCTGGGCAGTTGGAATTGCTTCCTGAGCTTGGCTGGGTCACATCCCCAGAGCCAAGCACCAGTACTGGGCACAGGAGCAGGACTTGGGGTCAGTGAAACATCTCCCTCACCCCCATCCTTCCTCCCTTGTTGGTGGGAACACTGGGAGCCAGAAGCAGCACAGTGACCTCATTTATCCAGGGCAGCAGGGGACTAGGACAGGGGTAAGGACAGATCCTATAGGACACAGTGAAGAGGGAGTTGCATTGACGTTGTGTGAAAGGAAAGTCACATTTGTTCCCAAGAGCAGCAGCAGGATGTGAACCTTTATTAGGCACTTTACCTGCCAGTGTGTAAAGAAACTGCTCCTCTCCTTGCTCTGTCTGGTTTTTCCTGTTGTCCAGAACCTTCTTGACTGTGTCCATTAGACCAAATGTGTGGGCAACGTTGTTCAGGACAGCAGCATCTGCAAGGAAAGGGTGCTCAGTCCCATGCAGGACTCAGGTACTCAAAAGATGCTCCTATTACACCAAAAATTTTCTGCTGCTTTTTGTAAAACTCTGTTCTTTCACAAGGGCTGGCTGACAAAGGCAGACCCAGCTCCCTCATCCTTCTGACATCCCAGGACTATAATCCCATTCACATGATAAAGCAAGAGGAACAGAGCTGTGTCACTCAAGCAGCTCCAAACTGCTGCAAATGAAAGCATAATTTGCAATCACAGAGATACAAACGAGCTCTCCACCTACAAACCATCACCCCATGCTGCTGACAGTGTCATTAACATGCCAAGCTCCACTGAAAGCTTTGCAAAATGTCTGTTATAATCCACTGACTTCAGTCACTCACAGCTCCGAAAAGCTGCCACCTACCAGATACAAAGATCCGCCAGCCCGAAATTAAATTAGAAAATTAAGGAAAAAAAAATATCCTAGGTAAAATGAAGTTTGTGGCTCCATGGATGTTCTCTCAGGAAGAGCATCAACAGGAGGTGCTCACAGGGGCATGTGCCGAACTGGATTAGGGAACGGATCCAAGTTAAAAATAACCCTAAAAAAGGGGAGGGGAGTTATTTTTAACCCGGATTGTTCCCCTCATCTGGTTCAGCCCCCAAAACAGGTTTTCTGGCACCACTGAAGGCAGAATGAGAAGTGAGGGGGCAGGACCTGTTTAAGCCTGCACTGTCACAGAGAAGTGTTTGAATAACTCTGCTCCAAGAAGTGACTCTGGAAGAGCTTCCACGAGGGCTGGGAGCTGTGGACAGTCATCTCAAAGTCCCAACAAGCTGCCAGGGCTACTCTGCTCAGGGAACAGGGTGGAATGGTGTATCCTAGTGCCTTGAAGCAAAGGCACTTCACAGCTGGGCAGGCTGAGAACACATCCAGGCTATGCTCCCACAGCTCGGCTAATGAGTGGGAACTCGTTCCCAATCCCGACTCACCAGCTTTACATGGTGGGATGGACACTTGCCAGGTTTTTTTTGCCTGCAGCTGCCCTTTGGAGGCTCCTTCCTCACAACCTACCTGTCATCTGGAAGGGAGACTGCCCCAACCTCTGCTGCACCCCTCTTAGGACTTCTTCTATCTCCTTCTGGATGTTGCACACCACCTCTTCCATCAGCCCCACATCAGCTATTCCCTTCCAGAACATCAGCGTGTCCTCTGGCACAAAAAAGGGGAAAAAGAAGTCAACATGTACAAGCAACTGGGATTTTCCCCACAGGGCCACCTTAAACCTTTCAGGTAAGTGTAACTTTGCAAGGTGACTTCCAGTTTGGCCACTGGGGTAGACAATATGTGTGAAAAAGAAACAACCAACCCCAAAGCAAGCAAAACAGACTCAGGCAGCAAATTAGAGCAGGTTTTCAAGCAGCTCCATGACTTCCAAAGCAAAGATGTGAAAAATGTTCATTTCACATCTTTGCAAGATGCAGAGCTTAAAATCTTGAGGAAGTTCTGGCTAAACTTCTGTACTGATCCTAAGAGGGAATGCAAAGCCAGAGAGACACAGCCCAGAGAGCTGACAGGGAACAAACAGGACTCTGCTCCCTGGTGGTTCCAGCCCAGCTCTAGGCTGGCAGACATGTTTTACAGCCTTGGAATAAATTAAGAAAAGCCCCTCACTGTAACTAGTAACATCTGAACTGGGGGATCATCCATCAGCCACGAGGCCAGGGCTGAAGTCCTGCAGTGGTGAGGAGCTCCATTTGGCAGGAAGCCTGGATGACTGGGAAAAGCTGGGATAGCCAAGGGGCTGGGGGACAGCTTACTGCCCAAACTCTCCTCATTTTCAGGATTTCCAACATGTAACAGGGGGAGGAGAAGAAAACACCCAGCAAGCAGCCTGGGCTTACCTGAGATCTCATCTGTGTCCTTTTTGATGCCCTCCTCAGTGGCCATGGTGACAGCAGCTGTGAGAGCTGAGTTCCACTCGATGCCCTCCTCCATGCTCTCCTCCGACAGCGCGATCTGGGTGATGCTCCCTGCCAGAGAGCCCCTGTCAGCTCCCTCTGGAGCTAGATCCCTGCTTTGATTCCCACCCCCTCACCCCTCCCAAGGCTCTCCTTCACTCTCAGGTCAAGTTTGTGCTTGGCTTCTTTCAACCAAATGCTTCTTGTTGGAGCTGTGACAGTGAAAGGCCCTGGGAGTTCTGGAGGGAAAACCATGTGCCCTCCAAAAAGCAAAGTGGGGTCCTCACACCAAAAGAGCAGAAAGGCCTCAGAATAAAGAAGGGAACAAATAAGGCTCAGGCAACCTTCTCACTTTGCATCATCCACAGGGACCTCTGCAACACAGAGGGACCTTAATCCCTCAGGAAATGATGGAGTGGGGGTCCAAGCTGGTTTATAGAAGGGAAATGGATCTGACTCAATCTGGATCAAATTTGGGACTAAGCCAATGTGCAGCCACTGTAAGGTTTAACCACGTGGCCATGGTGCATTCCAGGAGATGCTCCTTAGCCTATGGACAGCTCTTCCATCCCACCCACACATGGACTCAGAGAAATGTAACCCACCCAGCTGAACAATGCCATAAGATTGGGAACAGACTTAACCTCAGCAAAGAGCATGGGATCACTGAGCATTTGCAGTTGGAATGACAATCAAATCATGTCCAGCCATCACACCCAGTTCATGGATGTTCTGGAGGAGCTCAGCACCCCTAAATTCATTGTTAGAATGAGCCCAGCTTTTGCCTTTGTAACAGATCTCCAAATGGGAAACACACAGGAAAATGCTGTGCGAGCTCTCTCAGGTGTTTGCTCACACGGTGATCCCAGAACAGGGATCCCTTCAAGGTTCCCAATCCCACTCCTGGCTCCCAAGGCTGCCTCTCTGGAAAGCACCTGCTTGATGCCAGGTGCTTACAGCCCTTCCCAGTCCTGCAGAGCAGAGCTCCCTGACAAATGCTGCTGAGACCTCTCTGAGCAGACACAAGACACACTTTCCTTCCCCAAAAACAGAGTAGTCTCCTTCAAAACAGTGGGACCACCCTGCTGTGCCCGGGGAGAAGGTGGGAGGGAGAGAGGCATGAGAAGGAATTCCCATGGCACTGGTAGCTGGTTTCCTACCATCAGCTGAGGTCGGGGTCTGCACCACGCTCTGCTGCCCCGGCACCGGCGCTCGGGCGCTGCTGATCAGGAGATCGAACTTGGTGCTCCGACACGTGTTGGTGCAAACTTTGTCGTGCTGGTAGAAGTCAATCTGCCCCGAATCCATCATCTTCCTGTGCAGGGAGTGGGGAGAGAACCAGGCTCAGCTCAAGGCTCAGCCTGGAGACAAAACGGGTGTATTCCACGTGGGAATGTTACAGCCATGGGAAGGACACAGAAAGGGAGACCTCAGGGCCACTCCGCACACAAAAAACGTTCTGCAAGGCTTTCAAATGGCAAACACAAGCAATCCCCCAGCTTCAAGTGCAGGGCTCCAGTCCTGTTCCACCCCACCAAGTACCAGGACCCCCAGGTGAGGGCACTTCTGTCCAGGATGAGGGATCCTGGATCACACCACAGGGCCAGGATCTCTGCAGGCTGCTGGCAAAGTACTGTGAGGCTCCAAGAGACCTCCTGGGGACTTCAAAGCAGACAAAATGCCTGCTCAGGGTCCTGCAGCTGCAGGAGTGAAGCCGGGAGGCTGGACAGGGTCAGATACCTCAGCATGATCCCTCCGAGGCGAATGGCCCTTTTCCAGTCCTTCAGGGTGGATTTCCCAGCCAGGTGAACAAAATGCTTCGGGCTGATCAGCTGGTCATTGAACTGACAACGAGACAAACAAAGGCTCAGCAAACAGGGAAACGTCATTTGGGAAGACTGGGACATTCAACACAGCCAGTCCACAGCCCCACTTCCAACCAGAGAGAGGAGCTGCTTCTCAGATCCCTCCCAGCTTTGATCCCCTGGGCACAGCAATTCCTACAGCTCTAGGATGGATGTTGGCAGGCATGACCTGCCACCATCAGCATTCAAACCACACAGTCTAACCAAGAACGGCCCTGAAGGCTCTGTATGAACCAAATCATCTCCTGTGAACATGTCACCTTGGAGATCCTTGCAGGAGCTCCTGTTACATCAAATAGCCCAGGAGCTTCCAGCTGACACAGGTATTCCCTCAGGCATCCATTCTGTCCTGCTCCAGTGGCTCAGGTAATTCCCACTGAGGGGGAGCAGCACATGGGGCTCAGATTCGATGTATTTGCTGTCACACTGCCACACTCTCAAGCGGGAAAAGGTAACAGCAAGATTTCTCTTCCCAGTGCAACCTGCTCCCCAAAGAAGTGACAGGAGTGGAGTACCAGGACTCCGAGGGAAAGAGGGAAGGAAGCAAAGCTCCTCTGAATCTCAGCACGCATCCCCTGCCTGCCTTCAATTCCTCCTCAAGGGCCAATAGAGATGTGTGATATCCTCCTCTCCTCTTCCCATGCTTCTCCCCATCTAAAAACAACCCGAGTACCAACAATCCAAAGGCAAAGCCACTCAGTTCCAGGACAAGGTTAGGATGAAACACAAGAAGTAAGGAAGTCCTGTGGAGGTCAAGCACAGAAAAAATCCACGGGGAGTTTTCCCCTTACCTTCACACACTTGACATTGATTCCTGGACAGACAAACTTCTTCCAGAGCAGGATGGCCTTGCTCTCCCCGCAGGTGATGGGATAGGCGATCTCGATCTCCTCGCTCGTTTCCAGGGTGCTGGGGTCTGAGGGAGGAACGGCTCAAAATGAGACTTCCCACCCAAGAGACTCGAGTCCCACAAGGCAGGAGATAGGAGCTCACAGGTTGTGAGATCTGCACTTGGGAAAACAAAAAAAGGGCTGATCCTAGTTCAGGATCAGTCCTCTATTAGTCTTCTCCACATACTAACTCCAAAAGTAACTGGCATCTGCTTTTTGGTATAATGATGCCCAAAATTAAGCTCAGCTATCAGGAGAACATGAGACCAGAAATCCAACACATCTGTAAGGGGGAGGTGTCAATGACAACAATCTTTGTGGCAACAAAATGGCTTAACATTTGAAGCACAGATCTCTCTCAGATTCTTGGAGCTCTGGTATCTCTTTAGCAGCAATATCAGATATTTACTGATAATATATTCACTTCGCACAGAGTTTTCTGCTAATACTGCCAAAAGACCCACACCCACACAGGAAGCAGAACTCTAGTCAAGATCTAGTGACAGCACCCAGTGACAGGAGCCTTTTCCCACACACTGCTCAGGGAATGGCAGGGAGCACTTGGCTCTTCTGAACATCCAACCCAAACCATCAGGCTGTTGGTTCAGCAAAGACCCAGTGACCAGAGCCTGGTGCTCCAGGCACCATCATTCCTCACCACCATCCTTCCTGCTGCCAGTGCCTGCACACCATGACTAGGGTGACATCCCGGCTCCCCTGGACCCCGTGGGAGCCCTTACCATTCACTGCAGGAGAGCCAGGATCTCACTTCCAGGACTTTGGGACCAAGCAGTAACAGCAGACTCTTATTCCAGAGTATGCCCAGCCCCTGCACCCACATCCATGCCTGGGAATCAGCATCTGCAGGGGCAGAGCCAGAAGGAAGCCCAGCGGACTGGAGACACCAGCCCTGCACAGGAGGGGATCTGTCCATGCTGAGGGGGAACTCACCAATCCCTTCTTCCAGCTTGTGGATGGTGTGGGTTTCCACGGCCACCACGGCAGCACTGGCCTCGGAGCCCTCCTGGTAAATCCTGTGGTGAGAGTGGCCATCCATAAACAAACCATGGAAATCATGGGAAATCAGGATGCACAGCACAGGGTTAAAATTTCAGCTCCTTCCTTCTGCCTGTCTTTGAAGGGACGTGGATTTTGTCTGGTGCGGTTTCAAGCACCAGGATTTTTTTGGCACTAATAATCCCAAGGACTGACACATGCAGAGGCGTTCCCAGTGCTGTCAGCCCACCCTCCACGCTGCCAGCACCACCAAGGCAGCTCTGCAGTCTTCCCTCTGCCTTCTCCTCTGCTCTCTGTCACCTGCGACAGCAGGAAGCGGAGAACAGTGTCCCAGGATGTCCCTTCCAGCCCTGTGTGCCACTGCAGCACAGGCTGACCACACAGGGGAGTCACTGCCAGGCCCACAGACACCCTGCTCTGTGAATATTATCCACCTGGCACCAGTTTTTTCACATCCCGATTGATCCAGAGTAAAAACGAAGCACCAAGGGTGCCACAAAATTCCCTCCACATCCCAACTTCACCGTATTTAAGGATTATTTTAGGGGAAAGCTGGCACAGAGGCACAGGTAGTCTAGACACACAGACCACCAGGTCCAGCAGCTGCAGGGAGGCCAAAATCCACCCTGGGGCTGCAGAGGGACAGCACCACTGCCACGATCCAGGCAGGATCCCTCAGGACACTTTCAGCCCTTGGAGGCCCCATGACAGTCACACACACAAGCTTTTTCCTGTTGTAATTTTCCCTCTCCCCTGTGTGGCACAAACCTGACACAGCCCTGAAAAACGCCGCGACGCTCCGTCCCCACACCAGGAAAACCCACAGATCCCCCCTCCACCATCGCATCCCACACCTCCCAGCCACACCAGTGCCACCCAACTCACCCTTGCTGCACCGGCTGGAGCTGCAGGATCACCTGGGTTTTGGTATCCTCCGGGTTCTCCCCTTCATTCCCGTCACTTGGTACAACCACCACATCACCCACAGGGACGCTCACCTCGGCATTCGCCATCTCTCACATGAACACGGCGAGGTTTTCCTCCTCCCTGTGGATCATGAAAGCTGGGAACAGATCCCACAGGCAGATCCCCCCCCAGTGCCATCCCACTCCTGACTTCCCGAGCTGGTGGCTCTCCCTGGCCCTGCACCCCCGAGGCCAGGGAAGTAAACCCACATGGTGGGTTTTGGCAAGAGCCTGAATTTCCAAGCCAGCCCTTGGGATGCTCTGATCCACCCCTGGGATGCTCCAATCCTTTGCTACCAGGAACATGCCTGGGGATGATCTTTCCCGGGAGAAACTGTGGTGCTGCAGGAGAACCTGGCAGGGAGGGGGGCACGGAGCAGCTGTGCTCCCAGGGGATGTTCCTGTGGCTGTGCAGGAGGCACAGAGGTGGTTTTGTGACTGCTGTGGGGCCAGGATCACCCCTTTGGGGTGTAAAAGCTTCAGGGAAAGACAGACTGTCAGAATCATGGAATGGTTTGGGTTGGAAAGGATGTTAAAGATCACCCAGTCCCACCCCCTGCCATGGGCAGGGACACCTTCCACCAGCCCAGGTTGCTCCAAGCCCTGTCCAACCCGGCCTTGGACACTTCCAGGGATCCAGGGGCAGCCACAGCTTCTCTGGGCAACCTGTGCCAGGGCCTCCCCACCCTCCTAGGGAACAATTCCTTCCCAGTATCCCATCTAAATCTCAGAGATCTCAGGTCGGGACCTTCCGGCAGGTGACGGGGGTCTCGATGTCCCAAGCTTGGGGACCCACCACCACAGGGGCCACGCTCCAGCCATGGGCTCCCCGGGGATCCCTGCGCTTCCCCCAGCTCCGGAGGGCACCCAGGCCCCTCCGGAACCTCCCAGGACCGCCCGGTACCCCCGGAGGGGCGGTGGGGCCGCGGCTTCCCCAGGATGTCCGGCACGGGGGGGGCCGCCAGCACACGATCAGCCCCGGGCGGGGGTCACCCCCAGCGCTGGTGAGGGCCGGGGTGGGGGTCCCTCCCCATCTCCCCCCGGGGGGGGTCCCCGAGCGGCTGTTCGGGGGTCGGGGGGGGGGTCAGGTCCCCCCGGCGGCGCGCGGCGCCCG
>NW_020898024.1:36330-36590 GCF_003984885.1 Neopelma chrysocephalum
GGGGGGGGGCCCCCCCCCCCCCCCCCCCCCCCCCCCCCCCCTCACGGCGCTGCCCCCCCCCCTGCCCGCCCCCCCGCGGCGCGCGACGTCCGCCCTCACGGCGGCGGCGGCGGCACGTACGGCGGCGACCCCTCCCTCCCCTCACGGCGGGGGCCGGGCCCCCTCGCGCCCAGCCCAGCCCCGCCCCGCCGCGCCCGCACGGCCCCTCCAGGCTCCTCCTGGGCCTTACCGTCGGCGAGCGGCCGCGAACCGGGGGCTGA
>NW_020898024.1:41590-85600 GCF_003984885.1 Neopelma chrysocephalum
CGAGTTCCGGGACGGGCTCCTCGCTGTGTCCCGACCGGGATCGGACCGGGATGGGCTCCCGGGAACGGGTCCCTGCTGTGTCCAGAGCGGAGCGCACCGGGACAGGGTCCTCGCGGTGTGCTTGCCCCGGTCTCGATCCGATCCGAGGTTCCTGCCATCCCTCTGCTCCAGCAGCGATCGGGGACGGAGTCCCCTCCATCCCTCTGTCCCGGTACCGGACGGGATGGAGCACATCCATCTCTCTGTCACGGTCCCAATCCGCGTCCCTGCCGTCTCTCTGTCCCGGTACCGGACGGGACGGGGTCCCCTCCATCCCCCTTCTCCGATACGAGCTCCCCGCTGCCCCTACCCTCCCCGCATCACCCCGGTCCTGCTCCCCCCGCTCCCTCTGTCCTCACTCCCGGTGCCTCCTGTCCCGGTGGTCCCGGGAGTCCCGGCTCCATCCTGCCCCCAGGGCTTTCTCCGGGATCCCCTAATCCCCGGGTTAAGAGGATCGCTGGCGCTCCCGGTGCGCAGCCAGGAGAGCCGGGCAGCGGCTCCATCCCGGGAATGCCGCGGAGCACTGGGATTTACACCCGCGGGGTCCAGGACGACCCCGAGGGAATGTTCACCCAGACCTCATCCCGAAGTTGATGTTTCCCGGTGCCGCTTGTCCCCAGCTCATCCCAGAGCGAGGAGAGACAAGGACGGGGCATCCGAGGCGGCGTTCCCAGCGAGGGGAAACTGAGGCACGGGGCCGGGGCGGGATCACCGGGGGCACAATCCCGCTGCGTCCCCCAAGTTTGGGGCACAATCCCGCTGCATCCCCCAAGTTTGGGACACATCCAGTTTTGGGACACATCCTGCACAGGGTTTCCAGCGGATCCGAAACCCGCTGGTGGACGCGGGGGAGCTTTCCCGGGGCCGGCGGCGTGACGGAGGCGGGAGTGTGCCGGGCTTTTCCCGGAGCATCGCCCTGTTGTGTCTTTCCTGCATCCTGTGAGAAAACAAACAAATCCCTGGCAGGAATAAGCCCAGCGGGGGCCCGGCCGTGACTTCGCCCTCACCCGCCGGAAACCCAGTTTCCACATTTTTTGGCAATTCACGGGTTTTTTTGGGGGGAGAGGGGAGGGCAAGTCCCCCGTGGTTCTGTCTTGGCTATTCCCGGCCCCTCGGGAGCATCTCCGGAGCCGAATTCCCAGGAGTGCCTGCAGCTCTCAGCTTATCTCTGGCGTGGCTTATCTCTGGCATTCCCTCCCGGCACGCGCTGGCCACACTCGGGATGTTTTTAACAAGGATTTCCTTTCCCGAGGTGTTTTTTTTTTCCTGGAATGGATCCCCCCAGCTCCTCTGCATCCACCAGCATGGAGATGGAGCTTGGAGGGGGTCCATCCAAGACCCCTGACTGGGCTCACTGGGGTCTGGCCGTCCTGGGCAGGGAGGGTTTTCCATGCGAATCTCAACAGCTTTGCCTTTCCTTGCTGGAAACTCCCCCGAAATACCCCTAATTTCTCTCTCCCGGCACAGCAGCGCTTCTGGGAGCTACTGTCCCAGCAGCCCTGAGGTCCCCACTGCCCCTCCACCACCCTCAGTCCTGGAGGATTTGATCCTTCCCAGCTCTGCTCCATCAGCATCCAGAGGGAAAACTGAGGATTTCTCCCAGTCCCACAGGATAAACCCCCCCCAAGTTTGGCCTCCAGCCCTTCCCACAGGCTGGGGAGGAGGGAAGGGGCTCTGTGGGGGGGGCTGGCATCTTCCACCTCCGGCGCCCCCCCTTTTCATCCCTGCAGGATTTTCCCTTGCCGGCACTTTGTGCCGTCTCCCGGCGACGGCGAGGGGAGCCAAGGCTGGGCAAACCCCTGCCCACCATCCCTTTTCTTTCTGGCTGTGCCAGGAGGATGCTTGGCAGGAGCAGCGGCTTTTTGGGGAGGCGGGGAGAGGGTGGGCACTGGACCCCCACATGCCCCCAGCCCACACAGAGCGGCTGAGCGATGCTTCCCCTCTTTCCCTACATCCCAACCCTGCCCAGAAGTCCCGTCTGGATCCCAACACCGGGCGCTTTCAGCTCGTTTCCAGGATGTTCCCTCGTGCCTGGGGGCGGTGAGCTCAGAGAAAAGCCCCTTTTGTGGTGGGTCTGGCATCCTCCTGGGAAGGAGGCAGTGGGTTTGCAGCTGCCCAAGGTCGTGTTCAAGGTCAAGGCGGGTCCTGGGGGGCTGCCCAGTGCTGTACAGCCCCATGGATGGGGGTATTTCCTCCTTGAATCCCTTTGTGTCGCCCCAAATTGGGGTTCTCCTGGCCTGGGGGACAGAGTGGAGCTGGAAGTGCTGAGTGGCTGTGGGGAGAAACTGAGGCAGCTTCATCCCTAGATGCCCCCAGGGGTGAATCTAGGAACCCCTCCCTTTCCCCCCTAAGATGTCTGGAGTTATGGTACTTGATGAACTGGTTAAAAGGCAGTGCTACTTGCCTTTTTTTTTTTTAATTTTCAAAAGGAGATCTACTGCTGAATGCTTCCCTGAAAATTAAGCACTGCTGGTGAACCAGTACCCCCCCCTTCCCAGTGCAGGGGAACAGCCAGAAAATCCCCCCAAAAAAGGATGTTTTGGACTAGGAAAACCCATTTGAAGGTGCTGAGGGGGGGTCACACCAAGGGGGGAAACTGCAGCGGGGAGCTGAGCCCTTCCTGGTGTCTCCACAGGGAATGGCTGTGGCCACACGCTGCTGGCACCCCACAGTGGCACCTTGAGCTCCAAGAACTACCCGGGCACGTACCCCAACCACACCATGTGCCGCTGGCGGCTCCAGGCACCCCCGGGCTCCTCCCTGCTCCTGGCGTTCGGGGACGTGGATCTGGAACCCTCGGAGCACTGTGCCCACAGCTCCCTGCTGCTCTCAGACCCCCAGGCTGGCACTGCCTATGGTAAGGGGGAGGTCCCAAGGGGGGGAAAACTGAGGCAGAGCTCACCCAGGGGCTGTGAGTGGGGTGGGGGGGTGATGTCAGTGACCTGCATAGGGACAGTATTGGGGAAATTTGGGGGTTTAGCTGGTTTTGTCATGGGAAGTGGAGGAGGGAGTATCCAAGGAAGGGGGTATTTGAGGAGGGGTGTATCTGAGGAACAGGGTATCTGAGGATGGGGGTATCCAAGGAAGGAGAATGTCTGAGGAGGGAGTTATCCAAAGAGGGAAATACCTGTGGATGAGAGTACCCAAGAACAGGGGGTTATCTGAGGGTATGTGAGGAGTGGGTTATCCAAGGAAGAGGAATGTCCGGGGATGGGGGTACCTGAGTAGGGGGGTACCCAAATACAGGGGGCATCCGAGGAGGGAGATATTTGAGAATGGGGATATTTGAGGAGGGGGGTACCCAAGGAGGAAGATATTTGAGCATGGGAGTATTTGAGGAAGGGGGTACCTAGGAGGGGGGTATTGCCAAGCTGGAAGGGGGGGAATGCCCAGTTGGGACCAGATGCAGCCGCTGATGAATTAATTCCGTCGGCCCAGCCACTGCCCAAGCGCTTCCAGGATTTTCCCAGAGAGATTTAATGGTCTTGGAGGGATTTGGCAGCACCAGGAGCATGATGGGTGCCAGGGAAAACATCTTGAGGGGGTAGGGGGAAGCATCATGGGTGGGGTGGGATGGAGGAGCAGCCCTGGGGAGAGGCAGGGAACACGACGGGAAATACAGGATGGAAAGGAGCCAGCGTGGACCCACATCTGCTCCCGGGACTGGGAATTCTCCCTGTTCTCCAGGGCTTTCACCCTTTCTGGGCTGGTACCCAGAGGGGTGACAGCACGCGAGGTCCCTGCCCCCATGGGACATGTTTGTCCCCAAAGCCAAGAGACCTCCTGGCCCAGCTGAGACAAGAGCAATGTGGGAAAGGGGGATCCCCAGATGATGCTCCTGGGGGGCTGGGAGAGGTGTTGGTGGGCTGGGGGAGGTGGCCAGGGACCCACAGCCCCTTTGGGTGCCCTCACCAGGGCCGTGCCAGTGACCCCCACGCAGGGCTGGGGTCCCTCTCCCACAGCCGGCGCCGGCCCTTGAGGAGTCCCAGATGTTTTTCGGGAAGCGGCTGGAGCAGGCGGGAGCCGTGGGCTCCATCCCGCTGACTCAGCCCTGCTGTCTGGCCCCTGGCCTGATCCTGCCTGGAGACGTGGCAGGGTCCCTGTGGGGGTGGCAGCCTCCAGCCCTGGGGCTCAGCCAAGGGGTCCCAGGGTGTCCCCAGAATCCGTGCAGACGTGGCAGCAGCGACCCAGGGCGGCGGGTGGGGTGGGAAATCTGGACGTGTCTCATCTGCATCTCATCTGCATATCGTGCAAAGCCCCCCATCCTGTCATGTCTGTGACCCTGTGACATCCCTGCACACACATGTCCCACGTCCCCTGGGCTCTCAGTTCACCCCAGGCAGGGGGAGGGTGCAAGTCAGGGTGGGGGAAACTGAGGCACGGCACGACCCCACATAGTGGTGTCACCATGGGAGGTGTCACCACCAGTCCCGTGGGGACACAGGGACACAGCTCTGTGTCCCCAAGACAAGGATGGCATTTGCTCAAAGCATCTCTGGGCACCCCAAGACCCCAATGATGGATGTGACACAGAGCAGAGTGATGGGGGGGGTGGGATGATGGCAGTCTGGGGATTGGGGCCACCTCTGGTCCCCAGCTGGGACCAGGGATGTCCCTAAGGAACCCGCCTGCCTGCTAAGCCGAAGTTTTAATCAGGGAGATGGAGATTGCAAATTAATGGGGATTAAATGGGGGCGGGATTTAGGAGGCAGCTCTGGCAGCGCCTGTGAGAGGGGAGATGGGGAGGGGGACACAGCCCCCGTTTCGAGGTCCCGTGGGGTGATGCCACATGTGCCAACCCTGGCAGTGGGGAATGTGGTGTCAGGTCCCCATGAGGGCTGACGGCCACTCATGCCATCCCAGGAGACATCTTGGGGTACCCCCCAGGAGCCTGGTCCAGCTCCCATGCCCTCACCTGGGGGCTGTGTCCCCCCGCCCATGCTGCTTGTGGCTGTGGGGGGACAGTGTGGTGGGGAGGGGGCAATCGGGGGGGCTGCACCCCAGGTCCTCCCATGGCATGGATGTAACTGCTCTGGGGATGGGGCCGCCCTGGGGCTATGACTGCCCTGGCATGAGGTCACACTGGTGTGGGACCACCTTGGGACATGGGACCACCCTGGGTGTGGGACCACCATGGGGCTGGGACAACCCTTGGCATGGGGCCACCCTCAAGATGGGGACCCTTCAGCACCCTGGGGCTGGGATTACCTTGGGGATGGGCCACCCTGGGTGTGGGACAACCCTGGGACCTAAATGCCTGAGCTCCCCCAGCCCTGGCGAGGGTTGAGCTGGGGGAGGTGAAACCCTGGGGTCTGTGTGCCCTCACCTGTCCCCAGGGAGCCCCAACCCTCTCCACGGCCCTGTCCCTGCCGGCAGGGCCCTACTGCAGGAACTCCGTCCCCTCTGCCCCGCTCCTGGTGACAAACTCCAGCTCTGTGACCGTCCTGTTCAACAGCACCAGCCACCGCTCGGGGCGAGGCCTCCTCCTGTCCTACGCCACCTCTCAGCACCCAGGTGAGGGGGGGCATCCCCTGGGGGTGCAGAGACCTCCCCCAGGATGTGTCTTGGCCCATGGAGGGGGGCACGGCCTGAGGTGGAGGGAGCTCCTTGCTGATCCCTGGGTGGGCTCCCATCGCCCTGAATATCCATGTTCTCCCTGGCTGGGGGCACAACTTGGGAGACCCCCAGGGCAGGTGGCCAATATCAAACAGAGCCACTCTAGATGGTGGCATGGCTGCAGGGACCAAGGGGCCACCTCTCCCTGCCCCTCCAGACATGGGGGTGGGGGGGGAAAACCCAAACATGGAGCAGGATTTGGTTGGGAAGGGCACGAGAATGGGGTGCCCTTGGGCAGAGGTGGGTGGGTGTTGTGGGGTGGGTGGGGGTCCCTCACCCTGGGGTGTCCCTGCCTTGCAGACCTGGTCTCCTGCCTGGTTCGAGGCACCCACTACACCCAGGAGCACATCAGGTGAGTGGTCGGGAGGGGTGAGTGGTCCTGCTTTGGTGTCCCCCACTCCAGCAGTCCCTATCAGCCCTGGTTTCATCCCCATCCCTCTCCCGGGGCTCTTGGGGTGCAGCTGTGTGGGATGGGGAACAGAGAGGGTGTGAAGAGGGGCAGAGCAAGCCCTGACCCCCCCTTGCCATACGTTTCAGCGTTTACTGCCCCGCGGGCTGCAAGGACATCCATGGGGACATCTGGGGCAACCCCAGCCAGGGCTACCGGGACGTAAGTGTGGGACAGTCCCCAGCACGTGTGGCCACTGCCTGGCACCCCCAGCAGCCCTCAGGGGGTGGGTTGGGCCTCGGGGTGCCCCGTGGGGGCTGCTGTGACGCCCTGCTCCCCACAGACCTCGGTGCTGTGCAAGGCCGCCGTGCACGCCGGGGTGATCGCGGACGAGCTGGGCGGGCAGGTCACGCTGTCCCGGGAGAAGGGGATCACGCTCTATGAGTCAGCCTTTGCCAACGGGCTCCACTCCAAAAGGTGGGTGAGCAGGGGCTGCACCCCACGCCCGGCTGTCACACGGAACTGCCAGCCCTCGATTGCAAACCCCTCCAGAGTTTGTTCACCAGCCTGATGCTGCCCCTGCTTCCCTCCCCACAGGGGATCCCTCTCCGAGAAGCGACTCATATTCCACAAAGGTATTTTTTGTCCCATTCCCCCTGAATTTAAGGCGCTAATTGGGCTGCCAGTCCCAGTGCCACCCCCATGCCATGCCTGGTTGGGGGTCCTGAGTTCCCAGCCTGCCACCTCCTGTCCCCAGCCTGTGACGATGCGCTGGAGGTGGCCGCCTTCAACGCCTCATCCTGGTGGCACGAGGTGGATGTGCTGGGCCAGGTCAGGGCCTGGGTGGCCGAACGGGCAGCACTTGGCACTGCCGGCCACTCCTGGGCAGCCGAACCCAGCGCTGAGACCGCCTGGCTGGAGCTGGACCTGGGCACCCGCAGGAATGTCACAGGTGAGGGGGACAACAGCTGCCCATGTCCCCGCTCCACCCTGACCGCTGTGGTGACACAGTGCCAGCCCCAATGATCCCCACAAAACCGCACCCCCACAACTCCCAGGACGCACTGGAGCTCCTTGTGTCATGTTTTTACTGGGATACAGAGCAAATCAATCCCCCCCTGGCTATGCCCAGTCCCCCTTTTTGTCCCTTCCCCCCCTCCCTTCATCCGCAGCAGTTTCTGGGACGAACAAGTTAATATTATGCTCTTGCATCTGGTGCCAGCGAGCGCCTTTTATGCTTCGGAGCCTGCCCAGAGCGGGGGCTTTGTGCGCCGGCGGCCGGCCAGGAAAATGGGCACATTGTCCGCCCGGAGGCTGGAGGAGGGAGGAATGCAGGGCTGGCAGCCGGGGTTGGAGGTTATCGGCTGCTGGGGGCAGAGTGGGGGGGAGGTCCCGCACTGGAATCTGCCACCCAAACCCCCTCCCGGGGTCAGAGGGACCCCCCTCCACCGGGTGATGTCCTGCCCTCCTCGTCCTTTCCCAGCTGGGGTGTGGATGTCCAAGAGATGGGGGTTATTCCAGCCCTGCCCCAAGCTCTTCCCCAGCCCCACACCCCGTGACTGACAGCGGGGACCCCCCTCCTGCACCCACAGGCATCATCACAAAGGGCTCCTCCGAGCAGCACGACTACTACGTGACGTCCTACCGGGTCTCCTCCAGCCGCGACGGAAAGAACTGGAAACCCTACAGGGGCAGTGCCAGCCAGGAGGACAAGGTGGGCATGGAGGGGACAGCAGAGGGGCTGAGACCCCCTGCCTGTGGATATTCAGCTTTGGTACCTCTTTGCCCTCTCCAGGTCTTTGAAGGAAACGCCGACAGCCACGGGGAGGTCTCCAACGCCTTCATCCCCCCCATCGTCGCCCGCTACGTCCGTGTCACACCCCAGAGGTGGCACCAGCATGTGGCCCTCAAGGTGGCCCTGGTGGGCTGCCCCCTGGCACGGGTCCGTGCACCCCGGCCCTATGGTGAGCCCTTCCCGAGGATCCCACACTCCCCATCCCAAACATCCCTCCCGGGACCGCTGCCTCCCCGGTGCTGGTCCCACAGTCACAGTCCCCGCTCTGCCTCGCAGTGCCCAGTGTCCCCAAGGAGGTCCCTGTGCCCACCAGCCGCCTGTCCACCCACACCCCAATCCCTGGCATCGCCCTGGACCCAGAGAAGGCAGGTGGGTGCCATGGGGGGCACAGCATCGTCTGGTGGTGCTCCTGGTGCCACTGGGGCTTCATCCCCCTGTGACGACACAATGATTTTCTCTTCTGGGGGCCCCGGGTGGGCTCCTGGCACCCCTGGGTGCAGAGGGGTGGGATGGGCTGATGTGCCCTCCCTCCCCAGGCTCCACGCTGCTGGTGATGCTGCTCATTGGTGGCTTCGTGCTCCTCTGCTCCATCCTCCTGCTCCTGGCTTTCCTCTGCCACAGGAAAAGGTGGGTCCCATCCTGCCCCCTGCTTTTACCCAGCATCACCTTCCCAAAATGTGGCAGCTTCATTCAGCTGCTCACTCAGTGGGTGTGAGGAGGTGGGTGATGGTGGGCACGGGGTGCCTGGGACCCCTCAGCCCATCTTGCTTCTCCCCTTGGCAGGAAATCAGCAGCAGAGCTGAACTGTGGGATCACAAAAGGTAAAGGGTCCCCAAGCCCTCCCCAGAACCAGGAGTCCTGTGGGCCACAGGGTGCAGCTGGTTTAACTGGTGCTGCTGCTGAGCCCAGAGCCATCCCCTTCCTGGAGGGACCTGTCCAGGTGACAGCCTGTGACAAACAGGGGTTTCTGCTCCCTGCCCAGGGTACCCCAAGCTGGAGTCGAGCCAGGTGTGCTCCCTGCAGAGCCTGCAGCCCCCCAGCCTGGCCTCCTTCCCCACGGCACCTGCACCAGGAGACCTCAGCCGGACCCATTCCCCAGGTAACAGGGACAGTGGGGGGCAAACAGGTCCCCCAGCCCAGAGTCAGGGCTGTGTCTCCCCCACTGCACCCTGGGGACACTCTGGGGTGTCCCTTCCTCTCCCCTTCCCGTTCTGGTCCAACCCCTCCTGCATCACAGTCCTATGCAAAAGGGAGACCCTGTTGGGGCTTATTATTTTATAATAGTAGTAGTAGTAACAATAATAATAACAACAGAATAATAAAAGAATAATAAACAGTAATAAATAATAATAAATAATAAATAAGGATAATAACAATGGTAACAATGATAATAATAATTACAGCAATAACTATACTAATAATAAATAATAAGAACAACAATAACAATGATATGGGTAATAAATAACAGCTATAATAATAAATAATAAGAACAACATTAATAATAAGGATGATAAATAACAATGATAATAATATTAATAACAACAATAATAGCAGATGGTAGTAGCAGTAGTTGTAATAATAATAATAATAATAATAATAATAATAATAATAATAAATTCCATCTCAATCACAGCCGTGGGTATTGGAGGGTGGCCAGGTGGCACCAGGAGCCCTTCTCTGTACTGGGGCAGAGGGATGTGGGGTCCATGGGGTGGCCATCCTGCCCCTGGTTTTGGCACAGCTTTTCCCAGCCCCGGGGGTCCAAACGCACCCACTTTTTCAACCCATCCCACCCACCTGTCCCAGCCCCACAACCCCCTGACCGCGCAGCCCCATTTCAGAGTACGCCGAGCCAGACCTGGTGCAGGTGAGCCCCAGCAGCCAGACGGGTCCCTCCACCTTCAAGCCGCTCCTGGACGAGGGCTACACGCTGCCGCTGGTCCTGAGCCACTACGACGTGCCGGGGAAGCACCACGAGTACGCGGAGCCGCTGCCCCCGGAGCCCGAGTACGCCACACCCTTCAGCGAGCCCGAGCCCCCCGGGACGCGCCGCAGCCCCTGCGGCATCGCGGGGCCCCCCGGGTGCCCCCCGGTGCGGTACCGGACCCCCGCCCCGCGGCCCGGGGAGGAGCGGACTGGCAGCCCCTGCCCCGAGGGGTCCCGCGGGGACTGTCCCCTCGCACACGTGTATCACGAAGCCTTGTGAGGAGGGGGAGCACGGTACCGGGAGGGGAGGGGGATGTGCGGGGCAGGGAGCTTCCCCGCGGTCCCCGGAGGGCTTTTTTAAGAATAATCCTATTTAAATATATATATATTATATATTTATATAGATAGATGTATGTATGTGCTCCTCCCACTGGTCCGGGGTGTCACAGCAATCATCCTGGATCACCCAGTGGGTCCGGGGTGTCACAGGGGTGGTCCCTCCGTTCTGAGGCATCACCGTGATGGTCCCTCTGCTCCCACCGGTTCAGGGTGTCACAGGGACCGTCCCACCCGTCCGGGGTGTCATAGGGATGGTCCTTCTGCTCCTGCCCGTCTGCGGTGTCACAGCGATCGGTGTCGCACGCCTGGGGTGTCGCAGGGACCATCCTGCCACTCCAGGATCATCCCGCATGCCCCGGGATGTCACAGGGACCATCCTGCCGGTCCGGGATCATCCCGCATGCCCCGGGATGTCACAGGGACCATCCTGCCGGTCCAGGATCATCCCGCATACCCGGGCTGTCGCAGCGACCGTCCCGCATCACCCACTGGTCCGGGGTGTCACAGGGACCGTCCCACACGTTCGTGATGTCACAACAATGGTCCGTCCCGTCCCGCCAGTCCTGGTACCGCAGGCACCGCCCGATACCGAGGGGTGGCCGCGGCTCCGGCCCATTGGGGCACTCCCGGAGCCACCGCAGTGACCCAGCCCTCGTTCTTCTTCCCCCCCCATCTCTGCCGTTCCACAGCATTGGTGCCGGGGCGCCGGAACGGGCGGTTACCGGCGACCCCCCTCACAAAAATTGTGCTTCCGAAATCTCTTGATGTCGATTCCGCGGGGGCGGCGCGAGGCCCCCCCGTGCCACGCACGGCAGAAGCCCTTTTTAAGAGCTACATCCGCGCCCGCCCCCCACGGCAAAGCGCCGGAGCACCGCTGAGCTCAGGGCGAGGCACGGGAACGACCGACTTAAACAATGCGTGTACCTCTGTTCCGTCATCCTTTCCCCATACGCTTGTCCCTTTATTTTCGCCATTTGTGCTGCTTTTCCCCTGAAAAGGAGCGCCGTTTGCGATCGCCGGCGCCATGCAAACCGCGCGGTGCATGCCGGGCACGCTCCCCTTCCCCCGCGGCAGCTCGGAGTTGGGAAGGGGGGGGGCCGCCTCTGGCGGGAGCGCCTCGGCGCGCGCACGGGCGGACGCGCTCCCGATTGACGGAGGCGCGCGCGCGCAGGGGCGGACGCGCCCCCGATTGGCGGAGGCGCGCCCGGAAGCGGAAGCGCTGCCCCGGTGTCGGCGGAGGGAGCGCGGCAGGGCCTCGGAGCGACCGCGGGTCATGGGGAGGTACGCGGGGTACGGGGGGGGACCGGGGCGGGATTCACGGAGCCTCCGGGGGGCTCCACACGGCTGCAAGTGCGGGAGGGAGCCCCGGGGCGGGCGCGCTGCGCGGTGCCGGTGGCGTTCGGTGACCTTCGCGCTGCCCCCGCGGCGCCCGGCGCGCTCAGTACGGGGAGGGGGTTCGGTCCCATCCCCGTAGGGGTGGTGAGTGCTGAGAGCTGGGGGTGTTCAGCCTGGAGGAGGGAAGGCTCCAGGGAGAACTTAGAGCCCTTTCCAGTGCCTAAAGGGGCTCCAGGAGAGCTGGAGAGGGACTTGGGACAAGGGATGGAGGGACAGGACAAGGGGGAATGACTTCCCACTGCCAGAGGGCAGGATTAGATGGGATATTGGGGAGAAATTGTTCCCTGTGAGGGTGGGGAGGCCCTGACACAAGTTGCCCAGAGAAGCTGTGGCTGCCCCTGTATCCCTGGAAGTGTCCAAGGCCAGGTTGGACGGGGCTTGGAGCAACCTGGGCTGGTAGAAGGTGTCCCTGCCCATGGCAGGGGGTGGGACTGAGTGGTCTTTAGGATCCCTTCCAGGCCAAACCATTCCATGATTCTGTGGTTGTATTTAGATGTGAAAATCATTGTGATTGATGGAAATGGGAGCCCCCTGAGCCCTCCAGGGAATGTGCTGTTTGGCATTAACATGGATTTTAGTTGCAGCTATAACCCTGTGCTGCCCCAGAGCTGAACCAGTCCCAGTTGTCACTGCCCCCAAATCTCCTCTTACCCTGGAGGGACCTGCTGCTGTGGGGCCTGGGCTCACCTGCACGCCAGCAGACACCAGGATACTCCCATTTCCTGGCAGAAAAAGGAGGAACTTGGCCATATATTTCTTCAGGATCCTGTGGGATGCTCCTCCTCTGCAGCAGCCACTGTGTGATCTGTCAGAGAAACCTTTGGCCCTGTAGTGAGGACAACATGTGAAACTACTTCCTCTCAGCAACGTATAAAGGATGGGTGATACCAAAAAAAATATCTGGTGTTCCTGTAGGATTGAGAGTTGTGTGGAAGAGGAGGAAGCCAGAGTAGGTCCTGCTGGCTGGTGACGCCCTGGGAAGGCTGTGGGCCATGGCCTCTGCACCCTCTGGGCCCACAGCAGTTGCTGATGTAATTAAAGATCTAGACACTCAGATAGCTGTAAGTAAAACGGGGCTGGCATGTGGGATTTGCCCTGGGAACCTGCTCATCCCGCGGGTTTTGTGTCCAGGGATCTTGGCAGCACATGGAGGGTGCGGTAGGATCTGGGAATAAACCAGCAAAACCACTTTATGCTTCTCCCTGAGGGTTCTGGGGCTTTCTGCCCCGGGGTTTGGGTGCTCCCTGCCCTGCATGGTGGGCAGGAATTCCTGCTGGGTGGATTTGGGAAGTGAGGAGTGGGGTGAACAGCCTGAGACGAGCTCCAGCTAAAACCAAGACGGGAGGTCCCTCCTGGTCTTGTGCTGAGCTCCTTGGCCCCAAGCGCAGCTGAGGGGGTTCAGGGTGTGAGTGCCGTGGTTTTCCATCGTTAATCCAGTTAAAACTGAGCTGGAGACTTGCTGAGGGCAGTGCAGGAGGGTGTCTGGGGTATAAATCCCTGTCTGCAGGTGCATGAGTGTGCCTTGGAGTGAAGCACTAAAGCAGCTGCCTCTGAGTGTTCCCGTGTGCTTTCTGGTGTGGGTTTAACTAATCCAGACTAACCAGGCTTGCTCTGATGAGGGGGAAATGTCTGTTTGTGGCTCAGGGGGCAGACACTGTGTGTGAACGTCCTGTAAAGCTGGTTAAACAAACTCTTCTTTTGTAAGTTCGGCCTCAGCTGCTGCTTTTCACCCACCTGTGTCCCCTCCACAAGGGATTTTGCCATCAAACCATTCCCTGAACTCTCCTTCCCTGTGACAGGCCCATCCCTGCTGCCCGTTGTGGTTGTGGCAGTGGGAGGTGCAGGGTTTGGATGAGTTTCCTGTCGTGGAGCAGTGAGGACAGAGCAAAACTTCACCCAGCCTGGGCTTTAGAGCCTCCCAGCCGTGGAACAGAGGAGGAGCTGGTCAGTCTGTGACCAACAACCTGAGAAACTTCAGGCACCTGGAGGATCTGTGTAACCACAGCCCACTTCTGGTTCACCTTTAGGAGCTCCGTAAATCCCAGTCCTTTTCCTGTGGCTGTTGGTTGCCCAGTGCAGGAGGAACGATGGGCAGGTGTGGGCACACACACGTGTTCCTGCCCCTCTGAGCTCCCAAACTCTGCTCTCAGCACCCAAAATGGACCCGCTGTTGTCAGTCCCACGTGGAGGGGTCGCTGCAGGCCGGGCTGGCGGCGTGGTGCTGCCAAAAATGAGACTCCAGGGAGGCTGAGCTCTGCCTTCTCCTGAGACCCCTGGAGTGTGGAGATGAGGGATCCTGTGCTGCTGCACTTAAATCTGCTCTGTGTGGCCTGTTCCTCAAAGCTGGCTGTGGAAAGTGGGTTCAGGAAGGCCTTGAACGGGGTGGGAGTGGGGGGTTCAGCCCGAGGGGTGAGTGGGTGGGTGGGTCAGTGCTGCTGTCACTGGCCTGTGCTTCTGGGAAACTTCATTTTCCACACACCAGGGAAGGTTTTCTCGTCTACTTAAACATCACTTCTCACTTCTTGCTGTGTCCAGAGACTCCCAATATCCTATAAACTCCAGTTTTCTCAGGACAAAGACCCCACTGAACTCCCTCTCTGCCTCTAACCTTGGCTCTCCTTTCCTTTCCCAGTTGATTGGTTTGGGTCCCCACAACCCCAAGAAGAAGCAGGACCTGGACAAGCTTTATGACCTAAAATCTAAAGCCCAGCAGATTATGAACCAGTTTGGCCCTTCTACCTTGATCAACCTCTCCAACTTCTCCTCCATCAAGCCAGAGCCAGCCAGCACCCCCCCCCAGAGCTCCATGGCCAACAGCACCACCGTGGCCAAGATGCCTGGAACACCCAGTGGAGGGGGCAGGCTCAGCCCTGAGAGCAACCAGGTAATTCCATCCCTGACTCCAGGACAACAGGGATGATGCTCAGCCCTGCCCCTGGCTCTGTTCTCTCTCCTTAAATCACCAGCAAATACTTTGTGTCTGTTAAAGTATCAGTTACTGAGTGAGCAGAACTTCCTCCTGGAGTTCTTCCAGCTGCTTCCAGGCCGGTGGAATGGATGCTGTGGGTTTTGCAGTCTCAGGAAAATGGGTGTTGAGGCACAGGGAAGCTGTGGCTTCCCTGGAAGTGTCCAAGGCCAGATTGGATGGGGCTTGAAGCAACCTGGGCTAGTGGAAGGTGTCCCTGCCCATGGCAGGGGGTGGAATAAGGTGGGTTTAAGGTCCCTTCCAACCTTTGGAGGCTTTGATGTGCATGAAACAAGCTGCTGCCCTGGGATTGCTCCCTGATGGCTTCACTGGGACTCTCAGGAATTGCACCAGACCCCCCCACAAACACAGGCACAGCAGTGAGGGAACCAGGAAAGGCAGGAATTTCCCACCTGTGCCTGGATCACCCGAGCAGGCTGACAACTTCCATCCAGATCTTTTAAGACTCAGCATCCTGTTGGTCAAGCCTGGTGTGGTTTCTGCTCCCTGCCACGTTTGGATGCTGCCCTGGGATAACCCAGCACTCACCTATCTCTGTTTTCCATGAGAAGCACTAAAGCTGATAAGCACTAGAGCCATGGAAATACTTCCCTCGTGTCCTGAGCACAGCTTTAGTCACTGATATGTTGCTTACACTTGCTGTCTTCCTCTTAAAACCTGTAGTTTTGCTTTTCCCCCACCCTTGCCAGCAGCATTTTCGTGCCAGTTTGGTGCTGGAGATATTTATCCTGGCTGCTGCTTCCCCTTTCTGCCCAGAGCAACCCCTGGTGCTCCAAAATGACTCCTTAACACCTGATATTCCTTATCCCTGCCATTCCTGAGCTGATAGACTGTGTCAACAGTGTGACTCGGGCCCTGGGGGCACGGGGGAGGGGGTGTTTGTGGCTGTGCTGCTGCTTTGCTGGAGCAGGGCAGTAAATCCTTCTTCTTCTCTCACACCCTCAGGTTTTAACCAAGAAGAAATTGCAGGACCTGGTGCGTGAGGTGGATCCCAACGAGCAGCTGGATGAAGATGTGGAGGAGGTGGGTACCAACCCATGGCAGGGGCTGCAGAAAGAGCTAATCTGGGTATTTTCAGAGACATTTTCACGATTCATTTGACACCTCTCTATTCTCCTGCAGCCTTCAGCCATCCCTGTCTCCCTGTGCCAAAATGGCTCTGTTGCAAAAAGCTGTGAAATACAGTCCTGGGGGAAATACAGTGTGGGGCACCACGATATAGAAAAGATACAAAGCCATAATAGAGGGACATAAACGAGAGACACTGAGGTGGTGAAGGGTCTGGAGAGGCCATATGAGGAGTGGCTGAGGGCACTTGGTGTGTCCAGCTGGAGCAGAGCAGGCTGAGGGCAGAGCTCAGGGGGGGCTGCAGCTCCTCCCGAGGGGCAGCTCCGATCTCTGCTCTGGGGGGAGCAGGGACAGGACCCAGGGAACGGCTGGAGCTGTGTCAGGGCAGGCTCAGGTTGGATCTCAGGGAAAGGTTCTTCCCCCAGAGGCTGGTTGGGCACTGCCCAGGCTCCCCAGGGCAGTGGGCACAGCCCCAAGGCTGCCAGAGCTCCAGGAGGGTTTGGACACTGCTCTGAGGGACAGGGTGGGATTGTTGGGGTGTCTGTGCAGGGCCAGGAGTTGGATTCCATAATCCCTGCGGGTCCCTTCCAACTTGGAGCATTCCACGCTTCTAAATACCAACTTCTGAGGGCTCATTTTCATCCCCCCCACATGATTTGAGCTGACCAGGCTGGCCATGGCCCTTGTTCCCCACAGATGCTGCTGCAGATCGCCGATGACTTCATCGAGAGCGTGGTCACCGCCGCCTGCCAGCTCGCGCGGCACCGCAAGTCCAACACCCTGGAGGTCAAAGACGTCCAGTTGCACCTCGGTGAGTGAGTTTTACGTGTATTTTTTCCCCTCAGCTGAGACCCGGGGGCACTTCCTGAAGTCAGGCTGTTGGTGTTGGGCTGGATAAAGCATCGTTGGAGCTGGATGAGCTCTATGGTCCCTCCCAACCCAAAGCCTTCTGTGATTCCAGAGCGCCAGTGGAACATGTGGATCCCGGGCTTTGGTTCTGAAGAAATCAGGCCCTACAAAAAAGCCTGCACTACAGAAGCTCACAAACAGGTAAAGGAGCCCTCACAACGCTGGGAATCACGTGGCTGATATGGGGAAGGTGGTGAAATTGTGGCCTCCTTCAAGTGGTTTGGGCTTGAAATGACTCCCAGAGCCTCCTGGCCTGTTAGTGGAGAAAGGGTTGAGGTTGCTGTGGCTCCTCTGCAGTGTTGGCTGTGCCCTAAGAGCACAAGTCTGAGGGACAGCCCAGCTTGGGAGGGTTAAAACCAGCTGGGAGCTGCACACAGGCACTTCTCAGCTGCCCCTGGCAGATTTGTCTCTGTCTTTGTGCAAAGGGACTGAAGACACCCTTAATTTTGCTTTAAACTGAATTAATCCATTGCTTTTGAAGTGCACAGTCAGAACCAGAAAGGAGCTGGAGGGTTCCTGGGTGATGCTGCAGCTCCCACTGGGCACAGAGGGGGGGCCTCGAGGTGGGGTTTGATCCCACTGCCCCGGGGTGCCAAGTGGAGCAGCACAGACACTTCCTTCTCCTCTGGCTCCAGCCTGGGACCCCATTAGGATTCCAGCAGACCTGACAGACCTGTGTGGGAGCAGGTCAGGCAGCGTCCCCGGAGCACCCGGGATGCCTCGCTCCTGCACGGCTGCAGCTGGTTTGGGCAGTCACCTGCTCTGAGCTGCTCAGCTTCCCACATTTTTCCCTTTCCTTGTTGCAGAGGATGGCACTGATCCGCAAAACCACCAAGAAATAGCCCCTGGGCAGAGCCGGGAGACGCCGCCAGTGCAGTTTGGGATATTTTGCCTCTCCACTGAAGCCTCCACGATGTCACCCGTGGGATGTTTTTTTTTAGTGCTTTACAGAGAAGCATCTATTTTTTATTAATGGTGCAGCAATATCTTGACTCTACGAGGAGATCTGCCAAAAACACTCTCTGCCCCTTTCCTCGTTCCTCCTCAGAGTGCGACGTATCTCAAGGAGAGACTTTTATTTGTGACTTGAAAGTGGTTTCTCGTACAAGTGATTGATTACCCAAGGGACAGAGCGTTTGGTCGTGTGTGGGACAGTATTAGAAGCATCTGTAGAGGTTTTTGTTTCCTCCTTCCTGCTCCAGTACTTTGTAATGTCAGTGTTTATATAAATACTTGCGTTTGTTTTACATGAATAAAGAAATTATTAATCTAAGCTCCTGACACGGGCTCGTGCTCTTCAGGCAGCACTGCAGAGGGGTGGCAGGGGTTGTGTCACTGCTGCTGTCCTGGTGGGAGATCTCCTGGGGATTTAAAGGGAGCAGAATCATGGAATATCCTGAGCTGGAAGGGACTCACAGGGATCATCCAGTCCAACTCCTGGCCCTGCACAGACACCCCAACAATCCCACCCTGTCCCTCAGAGCGGTGTCCAAACCCTCCTGGAGCTCTGGCAGCCTTGGGGCTGTGCCCACTGCCCTGGGGAGCCTGGGCAGTGCCCAACCAGCCTCTGGGGGAAGAACCTTTCCCAGAGATCCAACCTGAGCCTGCCCTGACACAGCTCCAGCCGTTCCCTGGGTGCTGTCCCTGCTCCCCCAGAGCAGAGATTGGAGCTGCCCCTTGGGAGGAGCTGCAGCCCCTGCTGAGCTCTGCCCTCAGCCTGCTCTGCTCCAGGTTGAGCAACCCAAGTTCAGCTGCTCGTCCTGTGGCTTCCCCTCCAGCCCCTTCTAGACCAGAAGGATTTTTGCTTTGGACTCAGATAGGCAGGTGCTGAGCCAGAGTGATAATAATATATCACCTGAGTTACATAATAAATCTGTTATTTCTAATTGTATTTGGGAAGATTTAAAGAATTTAGGGCTTTATGATTTGGGACTTGGTCAGTACAGGAGAGAGAAGAGGGGAACGGGGTGACACCCACCTCTGCTGGTGCCTGAAGTCCCACCTGGGGATTCCACCCTTCCCAAGGGCAGCCTAAGCACTGCTGCTTCCCCAGGAAAACACAGGCAGGCAGAGAGATGACCAGGAGTGTTTAATGCTCTGGTGCTGCTCCTTCCTGCTGCAATCTCCACCCCACACTGAGGTGGGATCACTGTGTGATGGCCAAACCTGCACAGCCCCAGGGTTACAAAACAATTACCCAACAGACAGGGAGCACCAAGAGCTTCCTGCAGCTGAAGGAATGAGAACTCCCCAATCCCTGCAGCCACAACCCTGGAGCTCTCCTGTCCCTGCAGCCACAGTCCTGGGCACGTTGATCACTGGGATGTGCAGAGGACGAGCACGCCTCAGGGTCCTTGCAACGTTCATTTTATTTTATTGCTACTTTATTTCCCCGTCCTTTCAAGAACCGCTCCATTAACCACCAAATCTTCGACACTGAGCCTAAACTGTTAAAATCAAACTGTTTAACAACTCTTACAGTTAATTACAATGCTTGCAGAGAGCACTTGCCACCCCGTCCTGGCAAGCTGGTGTGCAGCAGGGGGCACGTCCCAGCACGTCCCAGCCCTCGTGTCCCCAAGCTCTAGCACGAGCACCTCTTCCTCTTCTCCTCCTTCTCCGACAGCCGGGCTTTGGGCGGCACGGGCAGGGGGACGCTGCTCTTCACCCCGTCCCACGCCTCGGTGGCCGCCAACCTCCCCGTCTGCAGCGCCTGGTAGATGGCCACCGTCAGCATCTGGAAGGCCAGGGCCACGTTGGAGGCGTCCTTGGCCGAGGTCTCCACGTACTGGGCGCCCAGCGAGGCCGCCAACCTCTCGGCCTCCCTGCGGCCCACGCGGCGCTGCCCCGCCAGGTCGCTCTTGTGCCCCACCAGCAGGAAGACGACGCGGAAGGGCTGCACCGTGTCGGTCACCTCACGGTGCCAGCGCCGCACGCTCTCGAAGGACGCGCGGTTGGTGAGGTCGAAGAGCAGCATCCCCCCGGCGGAGTTGCGGTAGTAGGAGCGAGTCACGGACCTTGGGGGGAGGCCAGGAAAAGGGGGTGAGCAGCCCCCCGAGGTCGCCTGTGCCACCTCGGATAGCATCTCCCCTGTCCAAAGCACAGGGAGAGGGCGGAGAATCGGCCCTTTGGCTGCATCAGTGAGGGCTCCGAGGGTGGCTCTGTCCCTGCTCGGCCGCCAAAGCCCGTCTGTCCCCTGCAGCCACAGTCCCCAGGGCTCCCCCAGCCCTGTAGCCATGGTCCTGGAGCTCTCCTGTCCCTGCAGCCACAGTCCTGGAGCTCCCCCAGCCCTGCAGCCATGACCCAGTGCTCCCCCATTCCTGCAGACACGGTCCTGGAGCTCTCCTGTCCCTGGGGCCATGGTCCTAGAGCTTTCCCACCCCTGCAGCTGTGGTCCTGGAGTTTTCCCTCCCCTGCAGCCACAGTCCTGGAGCTCTCTCACCCCTGCAGCCGCATCTCCCGAGTTCCCTTGTCCCCAGTAGCCACCCGGCCAGCAGTGGCAGCCCCACAGCGAGGTGTGAAGGCTCCTGGCATCTGAGCTGTAAACCACTTTGGAAAACCACTTTGCCCAGCTCCCAGTGGGCTCCCAGCTTCTTCCCCAGCCCCTCTGCAGCTGTGGGGCAGAGGAGTGCTTGGAGCAGGGCCCACCCCCCCTTTAGAGCTGGAGCAAGTGCTCCTTTCCCTTGGTTTTGGCTGGTTCTTCACACATGGGGCTCCCCCGTCAAAGGGATCAGCGGGAACACAGCCCCATTCAGGACCTCCCTGGGGTCAGGATCACATCATCCCACCCCAAATCCAGGGTGGGACACCCACCTCCCTCACCCCTCCCCACCCCACGGACCCACCTGAACCTCTCCTGCCCGGCCGTGTCCCAGAACTGCAGCTTCACCCTCAGCCCCGGCTCCAGCTCCACGAACTGGACGTAGAAATCCACCCCCACCGTCTGGTTGACGGTGTCCAGGAAGGTGCCCTCGGTGTAGCGCCGGAGCAGGGAGGATTTCCCCACCGTGGAGTCCCCCAGCATGATCACCCGGAACTGGTACTGCCACGGCGGCTCCATCGGTGCCTCTGCCGGTGCCGGGCCCCGCCGCCCCCGCGCCGGGCGCGTGTCCGGGCAGGCAGGGAGCTCCTCCACCCAGGAGGCGTTCCCAGAGCCAGGGGTGCTGGTTTGGAACCCCTTTGTTCCCTTTATTTTGGGTCCATACAGCTGGATGTGGTTTCTGGTCCCATTTTCCCAGGGGTGGCCCCTTTAGAGCCCCTTCACTCCCTCTATTTTGGCTCCATCCAGCTGGAACCACTCGGGTGTTCCTGCTCCCATTTTCCCAGTGACAGGAGGCCCCCAAAAGTGACACAGACATGGGAGGGGGTGTAACCCAACCAGCAAACCCCCCACTCCAAATCAGATCATCCCCTATGCCGTGGGTTGAGTGTCGTGTCCCTGTCCGGTGTCCGGTGCTTGGCACAGCCTTTGTTTAGCGTGAAAACCCTCAGATTTATTAAAAACACTCCTACAGCAGAGCATTATTTTTTCAGAGTCCCCAGATTAAGATTTGAAATAAACCCAAGCCTGGGTGGAGAGACAGATATCCCCTTGGGTGGAGGGTCCCGGGTGGAGGGTCCTGTGTCCCCCCGTCCCCATCAGCACTGGCAGCGCTCCCGGGGCTCCCCCCGTGCTGGGGGCTGGCGGCGGCTCTGGCTGGGGATGAGCCTGATGCCATCACAGCCCTGGTGAGGAGCGAGGACCCCCCGTCCCAGGGCCTCCTGGATGCCCCCCGCCAACATCTGGAAGGCCAAATCCACGTTGAGGTTGCTGCGCGCCGAGGTCTCCACGAAGGCCATGCCCAGGCTGGCGGCAAGGTGCCCGGCCTCCTCTGCTGACACGGCTCTCTCGGCCTCCAGGTCACACTTGTGCCCCACCAGGACGAAGGCGGGGGGGTTCCCGCCCCCCGCGGCCTCTCGGTGCCACTCGGGGACGCGCTCGAAGGACGCGCGGTTGGTGAGGTCGAACACCAGCAGCACCCCCGCCGCGCTCCGGTAGAAGGACCTGGTGATGGACCTGGGCACACCCAGGGGGCGTTTCCAGGGGCACTGGGGCAGCCCCCGCGTTGACATATCTGGGGTGGGGCTGAGGGGCTTTTTGGGTGCCGGTTGGGACTTGAGGAGTGGAAAAGGAGACCTGCCAGGGCCGTTTACATCCTGCCTTTCTGTTCAGCATCCCACTTCTCAGTCCAGACACCTGCGTGTTTTTCAGGGGATCTGGGGTCCCTCCGTCCCCCCCCCAACAGCCCGGGGCGCAGTGGGGAGGGGGCAGCACCCCCAGGTCAAACATTGGACAGAAACAGGGCACCCCCAGACCAAGCCTGGGGTCCCAAAAAGGCTCCTAGGGACGGGGAGAGCGTGGAACCCCCGGTCCAGCTGCGGCAAAGGCTCTCGAGCTCTTTGTGCCCCATTTGAGCCTCTTCCACACTCCCAGGAGCTCCTGATGCAATCAAGAGAGAAACCACCCAGCCCCAGCCCAGGAGCAGCATCCCAGGACTCTCCCCCAGCCCTGCTCCCTTGGCTGCCTCCCAAAAGCCAGCTCTGGAGTCGCTGCAAGCTCAGCACAAGGTTTCACTGTCCCCTAAAGCGTCGCCGTCCCAGCGAGGCATCGCTGCCTGTCCCCGCACGCCCGCCGGGGATTTACACCCACCCCAGGGTCTGGGGTCCCGCGTGGGGGCTGTGTCCCCGTCCCCAGCTCACCTGAAGCGCTCCTGGCCGGCCGTGTCCCAGAGCTGCAGCTTGGCCCTGCCCGCGGGCGGCACCGGGACGGTCCGGTTGTAGAACTCGACGCCCACGGTGGGGCCGGGGGTGGCCGCGCCCCCGAGATTCCCCCCCGGCCCCTCGGCGAAGCAGCGCAGCAGCGAGGACTTGCCCACGGCCGCGTCCCCCAGCACGATAACGCGGAACTGGAAGTGTCCCTCGGGGTCGGGGTCCTGGGGGGGATCTGTCACCGTCCCCATGACCGGCGGGATCCTGACTCTGCTGTGCTGGCGGTGACACGGACAGGTCTCCACCCTTGTCCCCACCCCACCTGGGGACAGGGACGGCTCTGGCCCCGCAGTCACCCGGGCAGACAAACAAACCGTCCCCTGGAGGAGGGAGAAGCTTCCCCGTCCTCATCCTCCTGCCCCCGGGGTGTTGTTTGGCCTTATCCTCCTGTCCCCAGGGTGTTGTTTGCCGTTGTCACATGCCAGGTCTGTCCTGCTGCCCAGCTTTGGTGACAAAGGCACAGGGAGGCTGTGAGTGCACAGACACACTGTTGTCCCCCCTGAGATCCTGGGAGAGCTAGGAAGGACAGGGAAGCTCCACAGGGAAGGGGCTCTGGAGTTCCTGCAGGGAAAAGGGGTCAGAGGCACTGGACAAAGGTGCTCTTGCCAAACAGCCAGGTCACCCCGGGGGACTCAGCCATGGCCCAGCCATCCCAGGACAGGGAATGACAACTCCCAAGCTGTTGTGACCCCTACATCCCTGCTTGTTGTCCATCGTGAAAAACCAGGCAACTGGCATCACCAAAGCTCCATCCGAGGGTGTTGGGAAGTGTAGGATTGCAGGAGTTACTCCAGCACCTCTGTGATGATCCAGGCATGTTCCTGCATTCCAGGGACACCCACCCAGGGCCGTGGGGACACCCCAGGGGTGGGTGCTGCAGCAGGGACAGGATCCCACACTGGAGCACCACTGAGCTCCACTGGAAGGGGATGCTCAGATGCCCTGGCACTGATCACCCCCAGCCAGGCTCAGAGCCAGCCCAGCCTCACCCCATCCCAACACACCCCAAACATGGGAGACACCACAAGGATTTCAAGCAATTGTGTTTATTGAGCCTCCAAGATTTAATATCCACTAATATTAATTAACTCCACTCCTGAGGAAACTCCACAGAAGGGACTGCTCTCCCACACAGTGTCAGAACATGATCTTGAGCAACAGCCAAAGCAGTTCCCTGGCCCTGCAATGCAGGTGAGTGGAGTCCAGGAGTGGATCCCGCCCAGAGGAGCTCATGGCTCGGGAAGGAGCCAGGATCTGGCTCTGCAGAGCTCCCACTGCTGAAGGACTGGTAAAGTACCATGCAGCATCAAATCCCTCAGGAATGGGCTCAATTCATCTCCATGCTCTGCTTACACCTGAAAAAAAGAATAATCCAGCTGAGTGAGGAGCAGTCAGGCTTGGTGCTGTGCCAGATCCCACCTGCACTCAGGAGCTCCTGGCTGTCCCCTCCCCACCCCAGAGTGGTTTTGGGGTAGCTCATGCCTGGCCTCAGCCCCATATCCGCAGGACTCATCCAACAGTCTCCAGACACAGGAGTCATCACAGACCAGGCTGTGCTGCCACTGATCCCACCCAGGCACTGCCTGCAGGGAAACACTCAAATGGTTGGGCTTGGAAGGGACCTTAAAGCTCATCTCATTCCCACCCTCTGCCATGGGCAGGGACACCTTCCACTAGCCCAGGTTGCTCCAAGCCCCGTTCAAACTGTCCTTGGACACTTCCAGGGATCCAGGGGCAGCCAGGCCCAGCTTCTCTGGGCAACCTGTGCCAGGGCCTCCCCATCCTCACAGGGAAGGATTTCCTCCTGATGTCTGATCCAAACCTCCTGCCCAGCCAACACCAGGACACTCACTTGCTCCACGCTGCAGCTTCCCCACGACTCAGGCCCTACAGGAAGCAAAACCAGACCCCTGGGAGAGGGTTCACAAGCTCTCATTCTTTCTCAGTGAGTAATTCCTGAAAACACAGAGCCAGAGCGAAGCTGAAGGATCCCTGTAAATCCATGGCTCAGATCCCCCCACATAAACCCCAGCCCTCCACCCACCACAACACCCCTGCCCTCCGTGCCCAACATTTATCCCTTCTCCCCAGCAGGAGTTTCCCCTCCCTCCCACCCAGCCTTCCCCAAGGAGCGAGGCTGGCACAGCCTGTCTTCCCACTGGCCCCTCTCAGGACAGGACACACCCGCAGAGAGCCCTAGACCAGGGTGAATTTTTACTCTTCCTCCTTTTTCGACCACAAGATCGGTATTCAGATCTAATGGGAAAGGGAACTGGAGGGATGAGCTGTGGAGCTCCAACACGGATACCACGTTCCTACCTGGGGTCTATCCATCAGGCAGGAGAGCTCTGAAACACCCAGGAATCCTGGAAGACATCACAAACCCTTAAAAATCAGCAGCAGGCTGCAGATTCCCATGGACACACCCCTGACTCATCCCACCCTGAAACCACAAGGAACAGCCCAATTCCCAAAAATATATAGGAGGGGCGAGTGACAGCCACGGGCAGAGGAGGCCCAGCAGTCAAAGACCTTCCCGTTGCTCTGGCATGTTGTTGGAGACCTGCAGCCACTGTGTGGAGCCACAGCTCTTGGATAAACATGCAGATAAACACGCAGCTCAGCCAGGAAAGCCTGTGACAGTGATCCACCCGCTTTGGATCAGGGTTGCTTCCATGAAACCACCCGAATTTCCAACCTAAAGGAGAATCCAGGGCCTGGATCTTCCACCTCACCTGCACAACGCTGCCAGGGCGAGGCTGCCACCAGCCATCCCATACTCCGGGATCACCAGGATGCTGCTGGGGAAGAACAGAGTCTTGAGCTTCAGGTACATAAAGTATCTTAAAACAACAGGAAGGTGGGATACCCGCCCGCTCCCACCTCCCCGTGCAGCAAATCGGACCCCAGGAGCAGGGATCTGGGGCAGCCGCTTCCTTCCAGCGCCAATCCTTCCACTCCCCCCCAGCTCCAGCCCCTCCCGGGCCGTGTATTTTCCCGAGATGTTGCCGGACAGTTACAGAGGCTCCAACTGAGCGGCGACCGTCGGGGAAAATCCCTTCGCTCTCGGCTCCTTTTTGACCGCGTCTGCCACGGCACCGACAGACGCAGCTTCGATAGGGCCGGATGGGCCCGCGGGGCCCCGGGACGGGGGCTGGTTCAGCCTCGGGGGTCCCTCCCTCCCTCACTCACCCGGGGCGGATCAAGGTCGCGCTGCCCTTCCCGGCCATCGGAGCGCCCCGAAGCTCCGCCGCGGGGCGAGGTGCCCACGGGGAGCCGGGGCGGCGGGGCCGGGCGGCGGGAGAGCCCCGGGGAGGGCGGATGGCGGCGGATGTCGAAGGATGGTCCCGCCGGGCCCAGCAGCGCCCACCCGCCCCGCCGCCATTACCGAGAGAGGGAGGAAGCAACCCGCGCCCGCCCTTTATAGCACGGCAGCGCGCGCTGATTGGTTGCTGGGGCAGCAGAGGCTGCTGGGAGTTGTAGTTCCGGCTGCCTACGGCCCCGCCGTCCATCCGTCTATGCCTCAATCCCTCAATCCTTCCATCTGTCCATCCATCCCATCCCATCCCATCCCACCCCATCCCATCCCATCCCGTTCCATCCAATCCATCTACCCATTTATTATCCATCCCTCGATCCATCTGTCCATCCATCCATCCCTCCCACTCCATCCATCCATCCATCCCGCTCCCTCCCTCCCTCCCTCCCTCCATCCATCTGTCCCTCCCCACCCCCACCATCCCACTCCATCCCATCCCACTTCCCAAAGGACCAACCCACCCCACTGAGCAACCTGCTCCAGTGGAAGGTGTCCCTGCCCATGGCAGGAATCGGAATCGGATGATCCTTAAGGTCCATCCCAACCCCAACCACTCCACAATTCCATGATTCCCCACCTGTGAGCTGTGCTCCCCTTCCCCACCTCAAAGACCTTCCAATCCAGGTGGCACCAAGACAGTTCTCTCCTCCTCCATCCAAGGGGCACGTCAGGTGCTGCTCTTGGAAAAGCTGAGGGCAGCAGCTGCCTTTTCCCTACTCCTTCCTCCCTTTTGGAACATGGGGGGGAACATCCCACCCTCAGGGAATAGAAGGAAAGTTTCTTGGAAACAAAAGTCTGTTTGCCAACAAAATACCTCTGTCAGGCTTGTGATCCATAATCCATGGAAAGGATTTAAAGTGGGAGCACCTGCCAAAGGGTTGGAAGGCAGTGCTGGAACAGCTGCAGGTTCTGAAGGCACAGCCCCTCTGGGAAATCTGCTGGAAAAGCCCAGGAATGCTCCCTGCCCGATCCCTGGAGAAAGGGCAAAAAGGATGGGGGAGAACAGTCAGTTTTTAGTCTGTCCTGAGCAAAATTAACAGATGAAAGAATTCCCAGTGCTCAGGAATGGTCCTTTCCAACTGGTAGCTCCCCCCAAACATGCCAGACCAGCAGTAAAATAAACCTGGCACCCATTTAAAGCCAAGTCTGGAAACGAGCCCCAAACTTTGTGGCCAAACCCTTGCAAAGACAGCCCCTGTCAAAGCTGGCAGGGACAGGGGACCAGCAGCTGCTCCCATCCTCCTCCTCCTCCTCCTCCTCCGTGGATCTCCCAGCTGCTCTGCCAAGTCACGAGGCATTCCCTGGAGTCTCCTTGGCACAGCCACTTGTGCAAAAGGAACCTAAAAATCTCCCTCTCAAATCCTAGGGCAGGGCAGAAACTGGGAGATCACTGTAGAAAAAAAACAACCCCAGTCTTCCTCAAAAATTCAAACCTTGGTAAACATTGTTTGGGAAGGGGCTGAACTGGGAGAATCCCCAAAGAGCAACAGTGAAAGGCACTGGATGCCCAGCAGACCTCAGCCCACCACAAGGAGATGGATGGAGATCCAAAGAGGAGCAGGGAAAATCCCACTGCACATCCACAATCAGTGAATCCCTGATGAAACCTCCCAGGAGCCTCTCACCAGCCTCTTCCACAGCACAGGACAGGGAGAAAATGCTGGAAGAGGCTGCAATTCCCATCACCTGACAGGTGGGAGCAGGCAATGCACAGGGATGTGCTCTGTGAACACCATCAGTGAGGAAAAACAAGTGAGAATTAAGTGATTCAGGGGTTTGTTGTGCCTGTGGCTCCCTGGGACAAGCCAAGCCCTGGCCATGATCAGCTCTCAATCTTTTTTACCTTAACTATGTTATCCATCACTGCTTTTTCCCTGGAAACTTAACAGCAGAAGCAACATGACATTGGAATCATAGAATCATGGAATATGCTGAGTTGGGAGGGACCCACAAGGATCATCGAGTCCAACTCCTGGCCATGGACAGGACACCCCAACAATCCCACCCTGTCGCTGAGAAAAAAGGGTGTGTGCCAAGCAGGACCCCAAAACCCTTCCTACCAAACTGACTGCACTTGGAAAAACCATTTTGACTGGGGAATAACTGCAAAGGAAGAAAAAAAAGGAGACGTTTTCCACCAGGCAAAAAGGGAAAGTGAGCCCTGTCAGTGACATTTCCTGAACCAGCTCTAGCAGTTTCTGCTATTGCATTTCAAATTCATACCCTATCCTGCCACTGAATTCATTTCATGTCTAAGCAAATCCCAAGTTAAATCCAGAAACTGGTGTATCCAGTACGATTTACAAGATGCACTGGGAGATAGCAAGGCTGGAAGGTAAAAATTCCTCTCAGATCTTTGTTTAGCAGAAGCTGGGGATTAACAAGGCAGTAATGAGAAACCCAGCACGGAAAGATCAGAGTCAAATGTTTATCTCTGTTCCTCAAAAGGGATTCAGAGAAATTCCTGAGGGTGTTGGGTACGTCTCAGTGTGCGGGATATGAACCCGTGTCCTGACACTGATCCAAGTAACAGGAGTTTTGTCTAGTCAGGCTCACATGGAAAAAAATCATCACAGTCAGCCCCCTGTCAGCCCCCTCACCCAGCCCCAGATCAGCTCAAGAAATGCTTCCAGACTCCTCATCCCTTTGGAAGCGGGTCAGGATCTTTCCCAGGCCACCCCTGGTGTGTATTGTCAAGCTTTTAATTAAACACAGGCTAATGGCAACAGGCCACCCCACAACCTCAGAGCTCACCCTTTGGGGAGTCCAAACACACCCACATCCCTCTAGCTCTGCTGAACTTTTCCCAGTTTGTGTAACTCAAATGGGAATCTGAGTCCCTGCACTTTCATCTAAATTGGATTATCTCATCTTCAACAAGAGTGTTTGGGTTGTTGTTTTAATTGCTATAAACCCTGCCTGCTGAAAGGCAGAGTGCTCCATAATCTCAGTGGCAGATTTGGATGCAATTTTCAGGAATTACATAATCCCAGGGAGCTGTGATATCATCTGCCTGGGATTTCTTGCCTTGAGCACATGAAGATAAAAGCAGGATTTACCTTACCACACGGAGTCCTTGTCTTTCATCCCGTGTGACACTAAATGGTAATTAATCCAGGCTTTTCCTGCAGCCACCCAGGAGAAACAAAATCCCACACTCTGTTTGACTTGGATTCCAAAGCACAGACCCTACAAATTCCAGGTGATGGCTGTTTTGGAGCTCCACATAAAAGCCTCTTCTGTGCTTCAGACGCTGCAATAACGGCCGGGAGCTGAAAATGAACATTAAGGTGAGTAAGTGATACACAAAAAAAAAAAAAAACCACAGATTTAACAGCTCCACAGACCTTGGCTGAGATTCTCCCAAACAACCCCAAAAGGCTGGCTCACACCTCCAGGGAATGTGGCCCAGAGCCTCACATCAACCTCTCTTATAAGGAAACGCAGGAGCTATTTTGGGCTCTGCAGCAGCAGTAAACAGCGTCAGCAGGTCATCCCTGCTGGCCTCTGTGCTCCCAAATTGCTCCTCCCGAGGGTCTGTATGTGCCCAGCTCTCCCAGGAATTAGGGGTCAGGATGAGTTGGACTAATATTTACCATTTTTCTTCCACTATGAAAACAAAAGCAGAGAGTAAAAGGATTTTACTTTCCCCCAGGGTTGCTGTCGGTGGGAGGTGATAACCTGCTCCTCTCTCCTTTAGGGACAGGCCTGGATGGAGAGGGTTTATCCAGGCATTGGGAAATACTCCACAGGATAGCAATGCTGGGCAGCTGAGAGTAAATTTATACTGACAAATAAATGTGTCTTCAGGTCACCTCCTGCAGCAAAATGAGATGGCTGCATTAAAAAGCTAAAATTTGGGGGGATGAGGAAAGACAGCTGCAAAAGAGGAGAAGGGCACACAAGGCAGCACAGGAACAGAATGATCTACAAAGTGTTTAACAGCAGGACATAAACCTCCCTTCTTTACATCACCTCTGGAATGCCACTCCACTGAACTTCCCAGGAAGAGGGGCTGCTCTGAGCTGAGCAGAAGATATAAAAGCTCTGCTCTCTTCCACTTCTGCTGCCTCTGAAACTCCCAGAACACATCGGGCACATTCCTTTCCTCAAATTCAGAGGATCTGAAGGTGAGGACATTGGCAGCAGCACAGTCAGGGGCACAGCAGGAGGAAGAATTCACAGCAGATGAGAAGGCAGGAGTCCAGCAGTCCTCCAGCTCCACTCGGTCAGGGACAACCTAACTCCAGTTCCTCGCATCCCCGGGTGCAGTTGTTAAGGAGAAAACCACAGACTGACAAATAGATCATAATTATGGACACAAACAAAGGTGTAGTAGAAGTAGCTTTATCAAAGTATTTAAATCTTGTGGCAAATCTCTGCATCAACATGGGCAGGGAGGCAACGAAACGCTCGGCAGCAGCAATTTCAGTTACCAAACTATTCCTTGGATAGACATTTATTACAGGTAGTTTCTCTGTTCCTATTTCTCCAAGAGTTTAAGGCACAAAAGCCTGAAAAGGGCTTATAATACGTACATAAGTGCTATTATTTTCACTTTCACCTCTAATGCAACATAATATCAGCTTATTTATATTGCTTGTCCACCCAGCTTATACAACATCCAGTAGAAAACTGCTTTCCAGGTTCACAACAATTTGTTGCACAATATATCAGTGAGATTGCTCTGACCCGTTTTTGCTGCAAGATCTTCTGTTTCCCTCTGACAGGACAGTGGAAGACGCTACAAAATCTCAACATTAACGAGACCAATAAAAAAATAAAGGCATGATACACAAAATAACATTTAAATATGGTTGCTGGTTAAAGTGTTTTTAAACTGCTTGGTTGATGGGGAATTATTTCCTCATACACAGGTGGAGGAGCAAGTCAGGTGTGCAAGAGATCACCAGGTAAAAGGCATTGGTCTGTAGTTTTCTAACACTCCTTTCTGTCTTTGCTCTCCAAAGTGCTCTTCAGGTAGGTTGTTTAAGAACACCAAACTTCCTAGCTCATGATCACAGCTTAGCTTAACCAGAACACAAGTTTTCATCCCGTGCTCAAGTTACAGCAACCTCACCCAGTCACTAGAAACCTTTTGAGACCTTTTAGTGGCATCCAACAATGATCTTTCTTTTTAAAAGTAACACATTCACAAGTGTTGGGCCAAATGGCTGGAGACAAGTTGAATGGGCAGCAAAACAGAAAGATGGGCAGGAACCAAAATGGGCAGGAACCAAAATGCAAGGGGTAATTTTTACTTAAAAGACCAACTTTTTTATTGTAGGGTGGGGTAGAGTCTCTCCCCTGTGCCACCTCGTCGAAAGTTTATAAATTACAATTCCCAACAAGTATCAAGAGTTCATTTCAAGACAAAAAGGAATTAAAACTGTTGCAGTTCTAATTTTCACCATGAATCAAGGTTACCATGATGCTCCTACGACACTTGTTCTGTACAGGAAAAGGGCCACAGTCCTCCTGTACTCCGAGTCCCAGGCCTGGGCGGGGAAAGGGCCACCCCTGATCCCGCAGGATCCGGGGGAACAGTCCGGAGTGCACTGGTGGGATATTCCACAGACACAGTGCCTCAGCAACGAGGCTATAACACAGCTGGGATCTCTGAGGAGACAGTGTCCAAAGGCTGCCAGTGACAGTCCATCAAGGCATCGTAGAGCTCTTCACTCTGCTCCATGAACTGCTTGTTTGCTTCGTGGACGTCTAACTGAGGCGTGGGATCTGCAGGGGGGGAAAGGCAAAGTTCTCAGATTTATTCAAAGATAAAGGGATGGTACACATTGAAATCAGGGCCAAACTGGGAAAGTCTGTCTCTGGTCAGTGCAGAACAGACAGACAACTTCAGTATAGAATTTGAGAAACGTACCTTCCAGTGCATCCTCCCCAACTTCTTCGTATGTCTGCAAGGAGAAACAAACCCCTTAGGACAGCAGATAATTATCTTTTCTTTTACAAGCATCACCTGTTGATTGGTACTGTCAGAGACTGACTTTTATATCAGAGTGATTACAACAGAATTCTTCACACATACGCCTGTGTTCCACTCCCAACACTCCACGGGGGAGATCCCACACTAAAGCTCTGACGGAGGCAGCAGTTCTTGCAATTCCTGGGGTGAAGTGGGGTGGCTGTTCTGATGTGTTCTATCCTTTAAAACAAGCCTTAGGAAGGATCCCAGAAGGCTGCCTGTACCAAGAGAACCTTTCTACCCTGAAAACTGTATTAAGAGACCCCTTGTGTCCTTATCCAGTGTAAGAGGCAACATTTTACCTCACATAAGGTAACAGGACACACCAGGTACTACTGAACACCATAGAGCAGCTCTATTCAGAATTCATTATTAAGAGGTCTGTTATTAAGATCACTTGTTCTATTCAGCCTGGAGGAGACTGAGGGCAGAGCTCAGCAGGGGCTGCAGCTCCTCCCAAGGGGCAGCTCCGATCTCTGCTCTGGGGGGAGCAGGGACAGGACCCAGGGAACGGCTGGAGCTGTGTCAGGGCAGGCTCAGGTTGGATCTCTGGGAAAAGGTTCTTCCCCCAGAGGCTGGTTGGGCACTGCCCAGGCTCCCCAGGGCAGTGGGCACAGCCCCAAGGCTGCCAGAGCTCCAGGAGGGTTTGGACACTGCTCTGAGGGACAGGGTGGGATTGTTGGGGTGTCTGTGCAGGGCCAGGAGTTGGATTCCATAATCCCTGCGGGTCCCTTCAAGCTCAGGACATTCTGTGATCCTCAGAGCTTGAAGCTAAAATGTTCCCATCCCCACTGGCAAGCTCTGGGGAGATTCTGGGCTGCCCTACCTGCATGGTGCTCTGTGTGTAGCCGTACTGGGGGTAACTGTAGCTGTAACTGCCCGTGTTCTGGTCGTACCCCCACTGGGCGTAGTAGTTGTGATACTGTTGATAATACTGGTTGTAGTTGTAGTTGTACATCTGATTGTACTCCATTGGTTTCACACGGTTACTTCAAAAAATAAAGCAGGAGTGAGTTGCAAATAGTGCAGAACAAGTATGAAAAAAGCAGTGAAATAGCTTAAGATACAGTCTGGTACATAGACAAGGCTTAGTCTAACATGCAGTTTTCAGTCTTTAAAATATATTCACTATTTACTACAGCAGTATTTATCATTTGCATACATTTGCATAAAGAAAGAAGTGGTTCAAATTTAACGCCCTTTCCTGTATTCATCTTCCTCTTCATTAATAAACATTGCTTTCATTCTTTAGGAGTTAATTTAGGGTCACTTCCTGGCTTTGGGAAGGGAAGAGTTCAGGACCATGAGCTTCAGTTTTAGAACAATCCTGAACCACAATCCAGATTCTTGGGCCCCTTTTTTCTTCTGATAAATAGGACGAAGTTAAGTAATCTGCAGCTTCCTGAGACAAGGTACTGAATCTTGCTTTACATGAAGAGTTAAAGACTTAAAGCCTTGCAAAAAAATTGGAGTTTTCTTTAATAAGAATGGACAAAACCCTCTTCCTTCTGCCACTGTCACACAGAAACCTAAGCAATGGCTTGTTCCCTTTCTCACTGAACTGAGAGGTCCTCTACGCATGGAGTTGGAAGAGTTCATGAAATAAAAAGAACTACAAGTAATCAAAAAATAAACTTAAGTACCCTGTGAGCTGACTAAAATTCCCATTCCTCTCCATAAAGTGGCAGCATTCCCAAGGAACTTGGAATCCCACCTGACTATCAAGATTTGAAATGAGATGGCAAATATCGTTTGAAAATGAAGGTATGTCACACATAAAAAGCTAGTGATGAAATTAGTGAGAAGTAGGAAGAAGGAAACATCAATCTTCTCACCACCATACACCCCTTTTTTCTGCTTTTCTCTTCCTTTTCCCCCCAAGACTTCTGAAAAACTAAATATTATTCAAATAGGGAGCAATTACTATGATTCGTATTACCCTAGTGCTACGAGCCCCAAGTCAGACCAGGATCTCATTGTATCAGGTTCTGAACAAACACAGAAAAAAAAGTTAATCCCTGCCCCAAAATACTTATATTTAGTAGACATCATAATAGAATTAGCAAGGTAATTGAGCTTCGCTATCCAGACATCAATAAGCAGATTTAGGCCATTTCAATTAAAAGCAAAGGAACATACACTTTAAAAACAATCATATTTAACTACAGTGTGGGTACATGTGTGTGAATTTTAAAATGTATACAATTAAAAACAGTGTAACACGCTTAGTCTTGAGCTAATGTTATAATTTCTCTGAATTCCTGGGCATTCTGATGCTCCCCATTATCAGGGGTATTCCTTCACTTTGTGATGGAAACATCCAGGAAATGTACCCAAACCACTAAAAGACATTTAAAACCAGATGTGGTGACTCATAATGAACACCTGGCTGCTCTTATACTCACGCTTTTGGAATAGCCACACTCAATCGTACAGGTTTGGAGCCCAACCCCACAGCTCCCTGACACTCTGTCAGTGCTCTCTTCTGCTCCAGTTCATCTGTGAACTTCACAAACCCATAACCTCTGCAGAGACACAGAATAAACCACGTTAAAACCAACCCAAAAAGCCAGGCCACGTCTTAAAAATTATTCACAGCGAATTTCGAATTGGTTTGGGAAACACAGCGGACGAAACACGTTCGTTCGGGTTGTTGTCCCTGCTTTTGGGAGAGATGAAACGATTCCGCCTTCCAGTTGCTTTTCCAAAGCGCCTGAAGCCAGAGGTCCAAGCTCCAGCGGTGCTTTTAAGGGTTTGACAAATAGAAAGCAGCTCCTGTGCCAGTGGATTGTGGGGAATTGGAAGGGAGCTGACACAAGCCGTGTCGAAATGCACGAGCAGACAGCGGTAAAGCCCCAAATCTCTGCTGGGAGGATACTGATAATCTCAAAGAGCTGCAAGTCAGCACAGGACTGACAAGACACAGGCACTGCTCGTATCCCAAACTGCCCCACTGGGAAGGAAAACACTGCTTTTCCCTAAGATGCGCCTTCTAATCAAGTTCTTTCTCAACAGGAATATATTCAAATAGGCTTTCTGTCATTCCCAAAGAGGGGCTTAAAACGAGCTCGTAACATCAAGTAGCTAAAACCTGCTCTGAGAGCACAGCTGGGACAGGGACAGCACAGCCAGGACCCCTGGACTCAGAGAAAACACTGTGGTGTGGCAGCTCTGCACTGCAGCCAGAGGGGAAACACCAACTCTCTCCAAGCCCAACGGTCCTTTGCGTGGGATTCTGGTGCTGCAGTGAGTCAGAAGCGATGCAACAGCATCCAGGAGGGCAGTGCCAGGATCCCAGCATGGGATGGGCTGCCTCATGCAGCAGAAAGATCAAAGACTTAGGTGTGGGAGGGTAAGGGAATCCATCTAAGTGAAGGAAGGAGTTTGGGAGGGAAGGACTTGTCTAGCTGGGGAAAAGAACGAGCCATAAGCAAGGGTGTAAGTTTACAATGTATTATCTATTCTGTGGGAACTCCTAAACACCAAGTAATGTGTTATTTGGAAAGCAGCATCACCTACAGCCCCTGGGAGGTCCCCACTGGAAGCTGTCCCAGAGCAGTTTGTGCTCCAGAAAACTCATTATCTTGGCCAGCACGAGTCCAAATATCTATTTTTATACAAATAAACAGGTATGGCTGTGTCCTCCTCACAAAAATACCAGATCAAAGCTCAGGCTTATCTACATACAAACTGGATAATTAAGCACGAGCAAAACTCTATATGGGCCCTCATTCTGTTTAACTTGCCCTCTGCCAAAGGACTGTGGCAAATTAAGCCAGTGCAAGTCAATCTTTCAGGCAGTTTAAAATGCTCACACACAAAACCAACTAAGTTTCTAAGCTGCCACAAAGACTCCTGCAGCCTTTTGGGTGGGACTAGGAGTGTGTAAGGGAAACTGGGAAGTTTCCCTTTTGGCAGTTCCAAAATAGGGACAGACAGCTAAAGAGCTGGATGTAGGGTACAGGAATTGATGGTGGGTGCAGCAAGGGAAACAGTGATTCTTCCAGCTCTTCCAGAAACGTAGCATTTCCACACCAATGGCTAAACCAGAAAAAAACCCAGCAAGAAATCATTTCTTCGTGGCCAGGACTTCCCTGGCAGACACTCTGCCTTGTCCCTGCAGTTTGGAAAATCCCCCACACCTGCACCCTCAGCAGGAAGTAGAGAAGCAGGCTCAGCACCACAGCTCCAGGCTGCTCTCCTGCTGGGAGGAGGCCTTCCTGATCCACCAGCCCTGGCTGGAAGGGCCAGGCCTTCACTGGGCACGTCCACAAGCCCAAAGCTCCTCTCTCACATCACCCTCACACCTGCAGCTGCCTCAGCTTTGAGTAACTGCACAAGTCCCAACAAAGCCCCTGGCAGCGTGCTGGCACTGCCAGGGGAGACAGCTCTGCTCTTCCCCAGAAGAGGACTCCAAGTCCCTGCTCCTTCCTCACTTCCCAAGCTACCACAGATTCCCTTTCCTCGAGGAACTGCACTTCTGAGCAGTTCCCAAAGCCCAACTCGTGGCCCAAACTGCAGCACCCATCACCTGTTCTGTAGGCAGAGACCAGGGCAGGTGCAGCAAAACAGGGTCTGCGGGGTTTACACCTCTGAGGAAGAGGAGGAGGAGGAAGAGGAGGCACCTGGAGCCCACCCCAGCAGTGTCAGTCCCGTGTGAGGTAGCAGTGACAGCACAAGTATTCAACAGTGACAGAGCAGCTCTGCAAGAGGTTCAGGTTACACGTGAAGAGGGAGTGAAGCTCTGGAACAGGCTGCCCAGACAGGTTGAATTGTCTCCATCCTGGGAGGTTTTCCAGGCTACTCAACTCATGGCTGACCTGACCTAGTCCTGGTCCCACTTGGAGCTGGACCACAGACCTCCAGAGATTCCTTCAAACCAACATATCCAAGACTGAGAAGCCTCATGTGAGAAAGTGGGGAGATCTACAGCCATAAACTCGGTCTTATCCCAACATTGCAACAGGCATTATATCAGAATATTGTGCTTCACCAAAGCCACGCTCTGCTTTGAAAACAAAGGGTTCTCACCAATTGCTCCCTCCCCTAGGAAAATACAGTTCAATTTTGTGCTATTTAGAAAATGCTTTAATTACATGAAGAAATCCAGCTTTTTGATATCTGTTTTTGGCAAGACATTTCCAGCAAAGAAAAACGAGGCGGCTACTGAGAACCTGACAGTGAATCACAGCTTTGTGTGCCCTGCCCTGTTTGAAATAAAACCCTCTCCCAGGAATGGCCTAAATAATAGCACAATTCCACCTGAGAGTCCAGGAGGAGAGTGCTTCCAGCTTACTTAAGACATTTGTCAGCATTTTAAGAAGTGCAGTAACACACAAAGGGCCTCACGCTGACAGAGGAGTGACAACACCCCCGTGGTGACTATCAAAACCCAAGAAAACTGCAAACTTTGTATTTTAACATTACTCAAATCTAAGCTGATAAAACTATTCTTTTTTTTCCTCTTGCTGCATTTTATCATTTCAGTTGCTGCATGTGCAGTGAAAGAAAAGAATGAATAGAAGAGGACTTACTTGGATACTCCTGCCTGGTCCAAAACAACTTTTCCACCTCTACACGATGGATAAACTTTAACAAAAAATTCATATAACATCCCATCATCTACATCAGGAGTCAGGTCTCCCACAAAAAGGGAATATTCTGGACTAAAGAGATCAAAAGAAAACTTCTTAAGTACAATTATACAAAAAAAGAAAGAGATGTACTGAGTGACAGTTGCCATTTAGCCTAAATATTTGACCTTGGAGAAAAGTGATATTAAAAGACCATTTAATGGAGATTTTAAAGTGTCACCAGTTAAGCTACTTAACTAAAATTATACTTACATATAATATATTATATTAATATACTTTTTAAGCCATTGACATTGCTTTTTCAAGTTAATTCAAGCAGCACAACCAATCTACTCAATATTGCTTTTTATTTAAAGATAATTGCTTACTTCTTACAGGCCGCCTCTGGATTTCTAACATGGCAAGAAAATATTAACGTCTCATTTATAGATTTGCTATTTCCAATACACAGATCTTAAATTATAATATACTAATTAGATACTTTGATGCTAGAAAGCTTGAATACCTTTAAAGACACCGGATAAATCACACACAAGGCAAAGCACAAAACTAGCAGCCTCCACAGTGGCACTGATGAGCTCATGGGTTTACATATTTTCAATACTCTTTGCAAGGCAATTGATAAAGGGACATAAAATAGGCAAAATGAGTATTTAAATATTGAGCACTTACCTGTTGTCGGGCTGTTTTCCATACGTTGCATAATTCAATTTAAATCGCTTCGCCTGAAACGAGGCAAAAATGAACCCGTCCATTCAAATGTTGTCATGTGAGTTCAAATAATTAGGAACAAATGCAACCAGTTGATTTTATGCAACTTTTTAAATGCTGTCAGACCATCCAGTTAAGGGATTAAGGATGATTTATTTATGCCAGTACAGATATAATAATGAAAATCAGAACCTAAACAGAGGCACTGATAACAAATATTAAATGACTTCTAACTTTAAGGTCTTAAAACGAAATGACAGCAGAGCTATTGGAAATTTGTGATTTCACACAAACACTGAATCTACCACGCTGGAAAATCAATCCCAGTCTGGAAACATGGCTAAATACTTTGCTCTGGATGATGTGCTCATTTAGTAGGATCCAAAATTAAGGGTTTTTTGAAAGAATTACGGGTCACTGGACACTGGAGGCCTCCTGAGGTTTTGCATCGGATGTGACTTTTAAAACAAGTTTCCCAGTAGCCCAGATTTGTGCCCACTGACACATCTGCAACTCCCTGTCCCCATCCTACCAGGGTTCAGCAACTTGTGCCCAACTCACATGTAAGTCTAGACAAAGATCTAAGGAGCAGCTGATCTTTTGACCAGCCCTTGGGATCAGGGGCTGATCTCAGGATCAGAAATCAGGATTTCAGACCAAGCTCAGAAATTCCCTAGAGATTAGGACGTTTGTTCAGTACAGTGAAGAGCCCAGTGTGCTCCTGGACCTCGTAGGATGGATTTCCTTCCCTCAAAGACAGTGTAAATAATTCTTGGGAAACAGAGCACAGACTTTACTCTAGGCTATAATCCTGTTCCTTGCATGCTTGCATTCACTGGAGCACAGTGCTACCCAACTTTTGGTGGATCATTTACAAGCCAACACAAAATTTAGATTCCAATCTGAAGCCCTTCCATCTTTTTATTTTGGACCTCACTCTTCACTGCAAATATTCTGGGTTTAAAATCAGTGTGGCACCTGAGAACACTTCCACTCAGATGGGAACTGGGGACACCAGTTCTGGAAAACAGAGGCAGCAGCAGCACCAGGGCTCTCTGTTATTCCTCTAGCTGATTCAGTATTTAATAATAAATAAAAGCCACACTCAGTTTTCTGTAAACAAAAGTCTCTAAATGCGAGGGATGAGCTGGGCATTGCCTGCTGAGTGCAGTGTTTTGGGCTGCACTGGATCTCTGCCTGACATCTGTAATTCTCCCTGTGTGTTATGCAAATCACCCCCCTATGCAACACCACGATTTAAAATGAAACTGTGGAGAAAGACGGGTCTTCCCAAAACCAAACTTCCATTATCATCTTCCTCCTCGCAAGAGCTGCTCCCTTTGTCTCTCCAGTGACTACAGAAGGCACCCAGGATGATCAGCTTGCCTTAATCATGGGCAAACCAGTGAAACAGATACCTCCAGGCCTCTCATCAGCTCCTTTTTAATGGGGCACGTCACCCTATGAGGAATGCTGACCAAATAGCTCAACCTGAACTTCCCAGTTTCCTACCGTGGGTATTAACTACCCTGAAACAGGAATCCATTTACCTTGTCTATCACACCATAACTGAGGTGATTCTAGAGCTGCTTTATGAACCAGTCACCCCAGCTACTGCAGCCAACTCCTGTGGGTACAACAGACAGCTGTGTCAGCCGTCCTGTTTTAATCCACCACACATTTGAGTCAACTTCCTAAAATTAGACCCTGAGACTATTCCTCCTCTTCTCCTCAAACTACCCAGCTTTCACGTACAGGAGACATTAGTTATTTACTGCCATTATCCAATTCTCTGGCTCCTTCTCCACTGCAAAGAGGTTTGAGTAACTTTTCTTTGCTAAGGGCCAAGAACAATGCGAGGCTTAAAAGTCACGTTTCTCTTGCAAATCAAAGATACTCAAAACTCAGTGTGAACTTGCAAGTTCATCTTGTACACTGTTGTCTCAGGCTGCCCCGTCCCTGGAAGTGTCCAAGGCCAGGTTGGACAGGGCTTGGAGCAACTTGGGCTAGTGGAAGGTGTCCCTTCCCATGGCAGTGGGTGGAACAAGATGGGCTTTGAGGTCCCTTCCAACCCAAACCATTCCATGATTCCATAATTCTACAAATGGAGAGAGAGGGAAGGACTGTGGCAGGTCTACTCTATACTCAACCTAATTTTTCCCTTGTTCTTCTCTGGTTTCTCACTAGTCTAACTTGGTAATAGCAAAAAGGCTCAGAAATGAAAAACCACAACATCTCTCCACCTGGATTTTATCCGGACATTCACACAGAAATCAGTGATTTTGCTCAACAATCTTCTGAGCAAGAACATTAATAGTTTTATGTTCACAACTTTAAAGAAAGAATAATCCCGCTTTGTCAACTATTGAATTTGTCTGTAATCACTCAAAATGCAGATTCTACACTATCTGCCCCTTCCCAGTTTTGGTTCTCAGCTGGTTGATCCCACTGACTCACCGGTGTAGCACCAGGAAGCGGTTTTCCATTGATTTTGTGTAAACATTTCTCTGCAGTAGCTAGATCTGCAAATTCTACAAAGCAATAGCCTGCTGGAATTCTGAACATACAACACAGGAGAGAAGAGACAAAGGTTATACATTAAAAACACACTCAAGGAGGAATTTTGTATTTTAGATAAGTGGTAGGAAATTTGTTATCGTTGCAATACTTAGAACAGCTTCTTTTTAAAAGTTTATACATTAGCTACCAAAAAGAAGGTAGAAATTCTGGATCTCAAGTAAAGGGATAGCCCCTACTTACCATAAATCATAAGCACACACAAAATGGTTTTGCTCACAGTTTACTTCCTACTTTCACTGACCATCAATTTTTCCACCCAAGTTTAAACATCTGAAAACTGAAATTACAACACTTAAAAGAATAATGAATCAGAATGAAACTACTTTATTCTGTGTCCAGTCACTCATTTTATCCCAAATGAACTCAAAAGGGTCTCATATTGCTCCAAGTCAGACTTCCCACCTCTGCCAGCATCACGTAGCTGCACTATGGACTAGTCACCAAAGCCTTCAGCTGGGAGGTGCAATTCCCAGAGGGATGGAATGGGATACATACACTGCTCCAACTGAGTGCTGGAGCACTTCAGGATGAGGGACAAGCCTTGTTTGCTGAGGGGAGGCTGAAGAGCCAGCAGTGCCCTCTCCATTGCTCTCATCAATATTCCCATATTGGTGGCAGCAATGGTGAAAAGGTCAAAGGGAAAATCACTGATAAGGAAGGACCATGGTGAGGCTTCAATCCAAATGCACTGGGAGAACAAACATAAACAGTTACCCTGTCAACCTGTTTCGAATGATTTTTACACTCAGTACAAGCTCTCCCATGGTGGCAAAGGCTCTTGAAACAAAGTTTTCATCCATATACGGCTCCAGCTATAAAAGCAAAAAAAAAAAAAAGAAAGAAGTTAGATCAGGGCATCTACAAAAAAGAGAATTTATGTGTCAATGTCCCCCTAAGCAGTTAAAACATTATTGAGAAGGATTTTACCCTTACACTTCAAAAAGAAGACTCATTTAAGAGGGTCGATGCCACTCAAAACCAGCAGGCATGCATGAACCAGGCTCAACAGTCTGCAAAGTGGAACCCAAGAGACAGCATGAATTTCAGAGAACAGGGAGCTTCACAGAAGGACAAAAGCCACTCAGAAACATACAGCAACAAACTGAGCGTTCGCTACAGGGAGTGGGGGAGAAGGAGGTGCCGGGCTCCTTCTCTAGGCCAGCGCTGTGGGGACACAGGTGTGGCACGGCCCTGGGTGGCATGAGGCAGTGACACGGCCCCCCTGGAGCTGGGGCAGGGGGCTGCAGAGCTGTGTCTGCCTCGCACAACCCCGGAGGTACCGGGGCAGCACTCGGGGGGAGCCCTGGGATCGCGTCCCGCTTCGTCCTGCCCGTGGGAGCACTGACCGCGTCGTGTCACAGGGGAGGGTGGCACTGTGCAGGGTAGGGGGTGTGTGTCACAGGGGAGGGTGGCACCGTGCAGGGCAGGGGGTGTGTGGAGCAGTGAACACGCTGGAGAGCAGTGTCTGGGTGGTGTAAATGACTGACAAGTATGACACAGCGCTGGAGTTTGAACTAAATGCATGATGAAGGGCCTGAGGGAACAGGGCACCTCTCTACGTAAGCAACAGTGGAGGAGGTAACTAACAGAAATTAAGGTTTTTTTGATGGGGAGCACTGTGTGTTACACAGAGCTGTAAAATATATATATAGGAAATATATCTAGCTCCATGTATGTAAGTACACACACCTCTGTGAGTAAGACAGGGGGCCCTGTGGTAACTGACAGCCCTCGAGTGTGTCTGTGTGTCTGTCAGGTACCAGGTGACAGAACATGCAGGGTGTGAAAGTGGGTGGCCACGCTGCACTCACGTGTGTAAGAGGCAGCAGATGCCCTGTGGGGGTGAGTGTGAAGCAGACCTGGTTCTGTTACATGTGCCAGAGGAGCAGGAGGCAGCACTGCTGTGCACAGACCTGCCGGGTGATCCTGGGGGAGTGTAAAGGAAAGCTGGAGTTGTAAAGGCAACAGGTTGCTTGGATATGGCAGTGTGTGAATCAAAGAGAATCCTGCTTGTGAGAGGGGCAATGAAAAATAAGAGGGGCTTATGGAGAGGTGGCAGATAACCCTCTGTGTGGGGAGAAGAAAGAAAGAGCAGAGTTCATGGGGTCTGCTTGCACGAGCAGAGGCAGTGGAGGACCCCTGGATGTGTCATATAAGTGTGCAATGCTGTGGCAAAGTGGGTGTGCTGAGTGTGTGTGTGTGAGAGAAGCCTCCAGTGGGATCCTGAGGGACAAGGCACACTGTGGGCTGTGTATCTCTGTGAGTGTGCCCACAGTGTGCGGGTGAACAGGCAGCCAGACACCCCTGGGTGAAGAAGCATCCCTGAGTGTGCTTCTCACGGGTGCTTCTTCCTGCCAGGTGCACACAGAGGCAGGAATGAGGGAAATCTCGGGGTGTGGGAGTGCTTGTGAGTGTGTGTGCATGTAGGAGAGTGCAAATGCCTGTGAAGGTGTGAGTGTGCACCCACAGGTGTGCATGTGGGGGGAGCAGGTTGTGAGGGATAATCCTGGAGAGGTGTGTACAAACACACGAGTGCCTACAAGCATGAGTGTGTGTAAGTGCCTCAGAGCACATGGGCACGTAAGTGCCTATGAGCAGGTGAGCAGATAAACCAGCATAAAAATCCTCGAGGCATGCAAGGATACAGGCTGTGAGTGTGGGGTGTGTAAGTGCCTCTTAGAGCATGAAAGTGGGAGACCTGTCAGTGCCTGCCCGCCAGGGACACTGGTGTAAGTGCCACGAGTGTGGCTGTGACCCGGCTGTGGGTAGGACACGAAGGTCACCCTGAAGGAGGGGGGTGTGTGTGAAATGCTCACAAATGTGCCTGTTGGGCTGGGGGTTGTGTCTGTGAGTGTGTGTGTGTGTGTGTCTGCCTGTGTGAGTGTGCCAGCGTGCACAGGAGAGCGTGTGTGAGGGGAGTGTCAGTCAGTCTGGGAGTTTATGGTGTGTCTGAGTGTGTGAGGGGCTGTCAGGGTGTGTCAGTGGTGTGAGAGTGTCAGTCGGTTGGGTGGTGTGAAGGTACCAGATACTTGGTGTGAGGGAGCCAGTCAGAGTGAGAGTATCGGCGGTGTGAGGGTGTCAATTAGTGTGTCAGACAGTCAGTGTGAGGGTGTCAATTGGTGTAAAGGTGTCAGTCAGTTGGTGTGAGGGTGCCAGTCAGAGTGAGAGTGTCAGCAGTGTGAGGGTGTCAGTCAGCTGCTGTGAGTGTCAGACAGTCAATGTGAGGGTGCCAGTCGGTGTGAGGGTGTCAGTCAGTCAGTCAGAGCAAGGGTGTCAGTTGGTGTGAGGGTGTTAGTCAGCGGGGGGGTGTCAGTCGGTTGGTGTGAGGGTGTCAGAGTGAGAGTGTCAGCAGTGTGAGGGTGTCAGTCAGTCAGGCAGAGTGAGGGTGTCAGTGGTGTGAGGATGTCAGCAGTATGAGGGTGTCTGTCAGTTGGTCAGTGTGAGGGTGCCAGAGTGAGGGTGTCAATCAGTGCCAGGGTGTCAATCAGTGTCCGGGTGTCTGTCAGGCAGTGGTGTGAGGGTGTCAGACTAAAGGTGCCAGTCAGTGTGAGGGT
>NW_020898024.1:85610-96394 GCF_003984885.1 Neopelma chrysocephalum
CAGTGGTGTGAGGGTGTCAGACTAAAGGTGCCAGTCAGTGTGAGGGTGTCAGTGGTGTGAAGGTATGAGCCAGCCGGTGTGAGGGTGCCAGAGTGAATATGCCAATCAGTGCCAGGGTGTCAGCGGTGTGAGGGTGCCAGAGTGAGGGTGTCAGTCAGTGTCAGTGTGAGGGGGTCAGACTGAGGGTGTCAGTCAGTGCCAGGGTGTCAGTGGTGTGAGGGTGTCAGAGTGAAGATGCCAATCAGTGCCAGGGTGTCAGTCAGTCAGCGGTGTGAGGGTGTCAGCCAGCGGTGTGAGGTGCCAGTCAGTGACGGTACCAAGCGGTCAGTGCCCCCCGCGCTCCCCCGGCCCCGCCGCGCTCCCGCCGCCCCCCGCCCTCCCCTCACAAAGCCGCGCGGTCCCGGCCGGACACTCACGTCCCCCATCCACAGGCTGGCGGCCATGCTGCTCCCGCAGGCCCCGCGGCGGGTTCAGCGGGGCCGCGCGTTCCGCCTCCCGGCCCGGCCCCGCCGCTGCCGCCGCCGTCCCTCCCTCCGCCCCACCCCCGGTCCCTCCGTGCCCCGGGCCCTCGGTCCCTCCCCCGATCCCGCCCGGCCCGGCCCGGCCCGGCCCCGCCGCCTCCTCCGCGGCCCCGGGCGGGCGGAGAGAGCGGCGCCCCCGCCGCCGCAGCGACCCCTGCGGGCAGGAGGAGCGAGAGCCGCGGGAGCGAGGGCGTGTGAGGGGAGCGGGGCTGGGCGGGCCTGGGGTGATTTGGGGAGGGTTTGGGGTGGTTCGGGGGGGGGTTTGGGGGGGGTTGGGGGTGAATCGGGGGGGGTTTGGGGTGAATCGGGAGGGGTTTGGGGTGATTCGAGAAGGGTTTGAGGTGATTCGAGGAGGGTTTGAGGTGATTCGAGGAGGGCTTGGGGTGATTCGGGAGGGGTTTGGGGTGATTTGAGGAGGGTTTGGGGCGATTCGGGAGGGGTTTGGGGCTCCTTAGGGAGAGTCTGGGGGAACTTGAAGAGCGTTTTGGGGAGATTTGAGGAGGGTTTGAGGTGATTTGAGAGGGGTTTGGGGCTCCTTAGGGAGGGTTTGAGGGAGCTTGAAGAGGGTTTGGGTAATTTGAGAAAGGTTTGGGCTGGTTTGAGGAAGGTTGGGGGCTCCTTGAGGAGGGTTTGGGGAAACTTGAAGAGGGTTCGGGGTGATTTTAGGAATGTTTGAGGTGATTTGATGCGGGTTTGGAGACACTTGAAGAGGGTTTGGGGCTCCTTGAGGAGGCTTTGAGGCAACTACAACCACCTGAAGGAAGGTTTTAGTGAGGTGGAGACCGGTCTCTTCTACAGTATCTGCAGTGACAAGAGGAAATGGCCTCAAGCTGAGACAGGAGAGGTTCAGATTAGATATTAGAAAAAATCACAGAATATTCTGCATTGGAAGGGACCCAGAAGGATCATCCAGTCCAACTCCTGGCCCTGCACAGACACCCTAACAATCCCACCCTGTCCCTCACAGCGTTGTCCAAAGCCTCCTGGAGCTCTGGCAGCCTTGGGGCTGTGCCCACTGCCCTGGGGAGCCTGGGCAGTGCCCAACCAGCCTCTGGGGGAAGAACCTTTCCCTGAGATCCAACCTGACCCTCCCCTGACACAGCTCCATGCTGTGGCAAGGCCAAAGACTCGGTGTGGGGTTTTCTTGTGATGATGAAGTTTGGGAGAGGCCAAAATCCCGCTCCCCTCCATCCAACTGGGCAGAAGATGAATTAGAAGCCCTGAAACCCAATCTGGGGCTCTGAGCTTGGACCGCTGCCTGCTCACAGAGGCAGGACATCCATCCTCAGGATCATCAGCCCAGCACGTGGGGTTGGATTTGGGTATGGTGTGATCCTCCCTCCTCTCCTGTTCACTCCTGCAGGCCTTTGACAGCAAGGGTGACAATTCCTGGAAGAAATGAGCCCCCTCGTTATGATGGAGCAGAACCGAGTCCTCCCGGGCTGCTCTCGGCAGAGCTGGTTGGCATTTTGGGATTACCAGTTCCTGCTCATGGGAGCTGTGCTGTGTGAGCCCCTTGCCCTCTTAGGGAACGCCGGGCTGTGGTTGTGCACGCCATAAATCCAGCTGGCGATGACAGGGACACTCCAAACCCTCCGTGTTATTTTTGCCTCCGTGGCTCAGGCTCCGGGCGATCCCAGGCTGTGGCTCCGCCGTTCCCGTCCCATGAGAGGGCAGCACGAGCCCGCCGGTGTCGGATGCGGGTTTTTAGGTGCTGAAATTGGGCAGCATCAATTCTGAAACTCCTTCGGAAGCGATGTGAGTGTGTCTGCTTAAACCTTGCCCCGGAGCATCCCCATTCCGGTGACTAATGTGTGAAACCAACCAGGAGTGGTTTTCCCTGCGGATAAAAAGTGTGGTGAACATCGATCCTTCCTACATTCCTGCAGGAGACTGTGGAAATCCTTCATCCTCATGCTGAGCAGGATCTGCAGCTCTCATCATGCTGCAGCATGGCCAGGACCGATTGCTCTGGAACTCTTGGGTGTGCAAGACATAAGATTAAAAACATATTGATTTATTTTCTGATTTTTGAGTCCCTAGAGCACCCTCAGGTTGTTTTTCCAAGCTCTTCCCTAAAGCATTGTAAAATCTGGCATGAAATCAGACAGCCAGCAAGGCCCACAGCTGACAACTCAGCTGAATAAAGACGTTGGGTTGTCAAGTAGCACTTTCTGTGCCTCGATGTCACAGACAATGTGGGCTCTTGCAAATTCACCCTCTGAAGTCCCTGCTGAGTCTGCCTTTCAAGTGTCAGCTCCCAGGATGTTTTTTTTTCCTCCCAGTATGGCCATTTATCCACTGGTTAGCCCCAAGCTCTGCTCTGCAGAGCCCACAAAGCTGTCACTCATCCTCTGTTATTACTTACAACTGCTCAAAGCCAGTAGTTTGTTCTTTGTCATTTAATGAAGTGAGTCCAGTGCCTTTAATAACCCCTTTCTGTTTTTCCTTCCAGCTGAGTAATACAGAACTTGCTTTTCCTGGGATAATCCGTAGAGATGGATGTTGGGCAAGGAAAATGCAGAAGGAAGCCAGGATCATGTGAATGTGTTGGACCAGGAGAAAAAAAGAAGTTTATATTCAGTGTTTATCTGAAGTGATTGCTGTTTATGCACCTAACCTTGTGACAGAGCAAAAACACTGCCAGAAGAATGTTATTACCTGAAAAGCTGTTTATTCCCCCAGATTCATGAACCAGCAAAGAGGCCCTAAAAGGAAGATGTGGGGATTCCTCTGTCCTGTGTGTGGGTGTCAGGAGCCAAAACATCTGTGTCCCCTGTTCCCTCTGCTGGGACAGCAGGGATTTCTGGGCCTAGGAACTTGGTCCTGAAAACTGCTGAGTAAACTCCAATTAGTGTTTACTGGAATCCACTGGAGGGGTGATCCCTGAACCCATTTTTTTGGCTGGTCACTGGGAGCTTTAGCCTGTTGAAGGGCCCAATCCTGGGAGCTTCAGAGCTCTTTAATCCTCAGTAACTTTGATTGGAGTTAAGGGTCACTCAGTACCTCCTGGGAGGAAGCCCTGAGTGGTCTCAGCTTTTAAAGTTAATGGTTTTGAGCATGAGAATCTGGCCTGGGAGTTTTTAATTTGACTTTGCTGTTTTTAGCTTCAGCTTGAAACTGTCTCAAATAGTTTTTGTGCCCTTGGTACTGGATGTTACTTTGTTAGAGCCTTCCCTGTTGTTGGTCTCACAGGTGCCAAGTCCATCCCTTGTCTTAGGCAACTGTAGCCAATGGGCTGAGATCAGGGATGACTTTGGCCAGGGATAATTGACATAATAAATAAAATTTGAAAAAAATTTATATATAAATCAAAAGTTTGAGTTTGGAATAGCTTCTGAGATTCTGAAAGTAATTGAAGTAATCCAGGAGAAAATATGCCATGAAATCTGTTTTCCATTATTGCATGAGATGGTATGTCTTAAAATTTGATCAAACCCATTTTTTTATATGATGAAGACAATGCAGCTCAAAGTGATATGGAGATCTGGGGTAATTTTCAATGTGGTATTTGTAAATTATTGTAGACTTGACATTCTTATTCATTTATTGATAAGATTTACTTTTCCTATTGTGATCTCAATTTCTGACCAAGTGGTATTTTTGAAAGAAGTGGTAGTAAAAGCTCATTATTGATACATTTGTGCCTGCTAGTTTTCTTATCCAGACCCAGTCTGTTGTATAACAACAGAGTGCAGTGGGAGAGACCTGATGTCCTCTCTTGCCTTGTATTTAAGAAAAAGTGAAGTCACTTATGTGACAGTCCCATGTTCATATTCCCCCGTGGGTTTTGTAATATTCTCTGGCAAAACCAAGACCAAATAGGACAAGGACACTCCATTCTTGTTGCTTTAAAGGAATATATTTCCAGCTTGAGTGGCTTCTGAGCTCAATAGCTGTGAGCAACAACACACAGAGTCCAGTGTGGGGAATAACTACACACATCAATGAGCAAGAGGGGCCAGAGGAGTTTATTCCCAGGGCTGTCATTTTTCCCCTTTAGGAGCAGATGTGCTCCCCTTGCTGCTTTTGCATTCCTATTCCCACACCATCAGTCAATCCCTGTGCCTCGGTAGTTTTTATCCACTTCATATCTTTCCTGAGGGGTGTCTTTACTCCCTCCTCAGAGGGAATTGCTTTGGAGGCTTCATCCATCCCCACAGGGATTAAATCATAGGCTGATGTATCTCACGAAGCCACGACTCAACCGAGGTCCATCTCAGATTGTGGATGTAATTTAGGGTCAAAAGCAAGCCTGGTTCTTGTTTTCTCCCTTGCTAATACAGGGAATTCACCCTCAGAGAGTTTATGAACATGTCAATTGGTCAAATAAGAGTGTTCTGGATATTCACAGGAATAATTTACTACCTGGCAGGGCTTGTTTGTTTACATCCTCCATAGGGATCCCATGGGACAGACTTAATCCTGGGCCCGGATATTTGATTGAGGACAGCTCTTGGGGTATCTGCTGGGATATTTGTAGTCCATAGACAGTCAGCTGTGGGATGTTTTAAGGTAAAATAAATATATATGAGCTTTTCCACCCCATCAGTGAGGATCTGTGTAATTCCCAAACTGTTCAGCTCATGGCTCAGTGCAAACACTCCTGATGTTGCTGAAAACAAGCCCCAGTCTGCTCAAATTGATTTTAAAGGCAACAGAAAACCCAGGAGGTCGTGCAAGTGCCTTGTTTGATCAGAGCCAGTACAGGGGAAGGCACAGTGCAAGGCTGGCAGGGAAACAGGGGGAGCTGGAGGCTGAGAATTGACAGATTCATCAGGGCAACCCTGTTGGATACAGCAGGGCTGGAAGGTGGCAGTACCAGCTGATAAGTTTTCACTGCAGCAGCTTGTACAAATCTCTGCTGCACCCCCAGCACTCAGGTGGGCACATGTGTGTGTGTGGAGCAATGCAGGACGTGTGGGAGAAGGGCTGCTCTTCACTTTAGGCTTCTAATCCAAGCACTTCAAACGGGTGCCTGGAGTTAAGGGGCTAAATCAGGGTTTGTTTCTCTAAATACCTTTCGTAAAATGCAGTTAAAGGCACTTTCTATGAGTTCCAGTCTTACCAAGCCCCAAGCAGCGTGTGAAGTGTTCAGTTTATTCTTCACTGAGTGTGTCTTTTGCCCTCTGTAAATTAAAATCTGGCATTGGGTGGGTGTCACACCCACGTCGTGAAGCCAATGGCAAAGCTGGGCATGGGGTGGCAGAGCAGAAGCACGTGGTGATCTGGTCCCAGTTATGTGACATCTGCCTTAAAACTGAGCTGCAAACACAGCAGCAAGTGCAGATTGCTGGAAAGGTCTTCACAAAGTACCACAAGTGGTCACTGCTCAGAAAAATAACGTGTGAGGGACTCGGGGATCAGTCTCTGAAGCAGGGACAAGTCATGTGCTCGCTCAGATGCTGCTGGAGATCCAACAAGGAGGCTCCTCAGGGAGTTATCAGGGCTCCCTCAACTCTTGGGTCTCTCCAGCAGCTTGTGCAGTTGAATTAACGTTTACTGTTGGTGCATTTCTCCCCACAAGTCTGAAAAAGGTTCCCTAGACAACCGTTCCAACAGCAAGGACGACCAGTCTGAGTTTATAAGGGTGGGAATCAGCTCAGCAGCAGCACAGCAGAGAAGGATGTGGAGGTTTTAGGGGACCACAGCTGATTATGATTCAATAGTTGGTGCTTTGTTAAAAAAAAAGGCTATTTTTGTTCTGGCAAGTGTTAACAGGAAAGTCACGTGAGACACAGGGTGATTAATCCATGCCACTCTGGGAGGCATCAGTGCTCCCAGCTTGGAGCACCCAGGGAGGGCAGGACACACTGGAGACCAAAGGGGAGCCAGAAGAACAACTACAACTCTGGACCTATGGAGGAAGATTAAATAAATCCAGAAATCAAAGAGGAAGGGTAGGTTTTGCTGAGGACAGTCTTCCAGTGGTGAAAGGTAAGAGGCTGAATCTGCTCTCCTCTGACTCTGCTGTAGGGAGGATGGGAAGGTGCTGAACTTCCAGCAAAACACACTTCAAGGAGGTTTTTCCAGGTTTTGTCTTATTAGGCAAGGAGGCTTCCCATGGGAATTTTGGTGTGGTTTCTATCAGTACCTCAGCAGCCCACCAGAATATGGTGTCCATGTGCTGGGTGATGCATGTGGAGGGACTGGATCATGGCTTTGGGGGTGGAAACGTTGATCCTCTGGGCTTGGAATGGGATTCAGTGACACTGAGAAGCAGAGAATTTGAAAGGGTGGGAGAGGTGTATCCACACACAGGGAGCAGGCTTGAATGTCCAAATCCATCTGCAAATCTGCCATGGACTCCATAAATTTTCATGTTTACAATATAGAACTGGAACCAACTGTGCAGGATAAACCAGAATAACCCCAAACCCTGGCAATTTCTGTGAATGAGACCATCACAGTTACAATTGCTGGGCAGATGATCTCAAGGGAATTTTCCAAGGATCTGAACCTTATATTTAAAAAACCCAAACAGCCCTAACAAATGAGAAAGGGGAGGGGAGACAAGATGAAATCCACACCTCTCCCAGGATGGGATACCCATGTTTTTGCACACTGTGGAGTATATGAAATCTGTAAGGCTGATCTGAGGATATCTGGGTGCAGCAAATGCTGTAAATGCCTGAAATTCTCTGGATTTGATGGAGAACTACCCATTTTGGAGGTCAGTGGGGGAATATTCTGCCCCAAAGAGGCCAATTGAACTGATGATTTTGGTGAGCAGAGAGCCTGTAGCCACCTGAATATTTCCATGGTTGCCAACAGTCCAGTTTACCAAGAGCTGCTTTCTTAGAGGTGGTTTGTTGCTGAAAAAAAGAAAAATCAGAGAAATCAGTCAAACACTTAGATTGCTTCTCTGATTCCAACAAACACGGATCAGGGAATTAGGGTGGGAACCTTGAAGAGCTTCCTCTTAAGTTTAAAGAGGACAAAGCCTTGCTGTGTGAACTCTTTGGCTTTGGGATTCCAGAAGTAAATTGTAGTTTCCTTGTTTGTGCTCACAAGGATTCCAGCAGGCTCTGGGACAGGGATGCAGCGAGAAAATTGTTCCTAAGCTTGCTCTTGTTTTAGTGAATGCTGCCAAACTGAAGGGAAGGTAGAAATTCCCTCCTTTTTTCAACCTAAAAGCTCAACAGGTTTTCCACATGCTCAAGCTTCGCCGTGAAGGTTTTGTGTTTGGTTTTTTGAGGTTTTTTTTGTGGGGTTTTTTTGTGGTTTTTTTTTTGTTGTTGTGGGTTTTTTTTAATTTTATTTTATTTTATTTTATTTTTATTTTTAAATTTCAACCTGTTTTCTCTTCTTTTAGCGGAGATAAATTGAGATCATTTCAAACCCTCTGAAGTGCTGTTCCAGGTATTTGTTGGCCTTGATGAAAGGGAGCTGGTGTCCATATCAAAAAGCATCCAGGGAAAAATTATTAATTTCCTCCTTTTGTGTGGCAGGGAGGTTAATGGGGCCACCACTGCTGCACTGCAGCTGGCCCAGGGTGGAGGGCTTTGATCTCCCTGCTTGATTTTGAGCTGCTTGGAAGCCCTAAAGCTCTTTGGTTCTCCATGGAGTGGTGTTGCTTTTCCTATTTCTAGTGAGTTACTGGTTCTTGGACAAGGTGGGATTTAGTGGGAGTCTGGTGGGATTTAGTTCTTCAACAAAATCTTCCTTTCCCCACATTGTTAATTACTCACTTGTGCCAAATGGGGAATGAGAAACAGAGTTTAAGGATCTAATTAGCATTTGCTTCTCCCTTCAACAGATCAGCCTTTACACTCATAAACTCGTTGATAAAACTATTTTCAGTTACTTTCTACTTATCTGAGAATCTTGCAGCCTCCACAGAATCTGAATTTCCAGGTTAGGAAAACAAACATATGAAAAGAAAAGCTAGAAATAATATCTTGCTGCCTTTAAAAAAGGACAAATGACATTTTTATGTGCATTTATCTTCTTTTTTAGCCCAGCAGTGATTACTGTACGTGCCAGAAGTACCTGTTAATATTAAATCTTCTTCACAAATCTTTTGTTCTGACATATCCAGAGTGGGCACAGTTTAAAAATATATATATTTTATCCAAATTTGGCTTATTCCCTTATAGGAGTAGGTAACATAAGGTGCCATTGTAACAATTTGACAGTGTCTAAGGAAAGCAATATTATCTTTACCACCACAGACTGGCATAACTAAAGCAGTGTTGAAAAGCCATAGGTCAATGTTATTGCTTTGGATCTATACCAAGGAATGCTAGAATTTTTTTAAACAAGTGTTTCTTCTCAGAAATCAGGACTACAGGATTTGATTCAGGGTTCTTAATTCTGGAAAGCATTTTGAGGTTTGCTAAAGGTGCCATGTTTAGTCATAAAAATAACAAAATGAAAAATACAGGAGTGTATTTATAGTAAGAATAATGAAGATTTATAGGGTAACGATAGTTGCAGTGCTCCTGGCCTGGGAACCCTGTATTGAACAGAGTGATTGAATGTTTGGCTTTGAAAAAGAGAGAGAGAGAGAAAAAAACCAAAAAAACTAACCAACAAAAAACCCAGATGAATAATGAAAAACAAATCCTTTCTCTGGTGAAAAGCCAAACCTGTGTTTTGAAAATTAAATGTTTTTTCGGGTTAAGCGGTGAAAAAATGGACTTGATCTTTGCAACAGCTTGGATTTATTATTGGAACCAGTTGGCTGTGCCATGGAGGAGAGGAATTTTCTGGTAATTAGGGCAGGAACAGGGAGTCAGGAGCAGTAGGGTCTGTTCCTGGCTCGGGCACTAACATGCTATGGAGCCTTGGGAAATGCGCTGCCTCGTTTGTACCTCGGCTTTCCCATCCATAAAATGGGAATAAGGGAACAATTCCACCTCACAAACTGCACACACTAATTAAGGGACATTTCCACAGCACCTTGAGGTCGTTACTGCTGGAGGAGGGATTTTCACAAGGACGTGTTTAACTGCTTTTGAAAAGTCCTGCCCTAAACATTTACCAACCTGATTGCCCAGATTCCTAAATCCACGTGTGGGCATCTAATTGGATTTCTGATTTCCAGAGGTTTGCCTGCTGTTGAAAAGAACATGGTGGGGAGTGTTTTCTCACTGGGCTGTGTAAACAGAGGGATCACAGGACTCCCTCCTGCTGGGATCCTGCCATTTACCTTGGCCAATTCCACAGGCTCCCCCTGCTCCCAACAGTGAGGTGTGAGCACAGAATCATGGAATATGCTGAGCTGGAAGGGACCCACAGGGGTCATTCAGTTCAACCCTTGGCCCTGCACAGACACCCCAACAATCCCACTCTGTCCCTCAGAGCATTGTCCAAGCCCTCCTGGAGCTCTGGCAGCCTTGGGGCTGTGCCCACTGCCCTGGGGAGCCTGGGCAGTGCCCAACCAGCCTCTGGGGGAAGAACCTTTCCCTGGGATCCAACCTGGCCCTACCCTGACGCAGCTCCAGCAATTCCCTGCACATTCTATTGCAAGTGGGGAATGATCAGCCCAGTTGGTTCGTGCAATGGATGGTCTATGGATGGGGCAGAAGTGCCCCTGGCCCTGCTGGATGCAGCTTCCTCTGGAAAGCAGCGGAGTTAATCTGCTGGAGTTACCCCAGTACCCCGGCGTTCCCGAGGCCCCAAATCTGATTTGGCTTGGGTTTCCCAGTGGTTCAGTTCCTAAATCACCTTCTGTCAGCGTTAGAGCGGCTCAGTCACCCCTTCCTCCGGCCGTTGCCGTGGTCTGTGAGCACCAGGAATGCTGCTGGCCTTGGACACCATCCCTCCCTCCCTCCCCGGAGCACAGGAAACGCGCGCTGACAGGACAGGAAATTCTCCTGAACCACAAGGACCTGGAGCTCTCCCCTCGCCTTCCTGTGGGCCTTACCCAGCTCTCAGCCTGGGTCTTTAAAGGTTATTTATAGCACTGGTTGCATTAACAGGTTTGTGTTTTGCTTCTTCTGTCAACCAAGCTGTTTCTCCAGTTGGGACTTTCTGGTTGTTTTCATTCAAAGCATCGGAGACGGGCCCAAGAATGTGGTGGTCCCGCAGGACAATGATCCCTTGGAACTTAATGGGGAGCCAAGTAGGATTTGTCTTTCTGGGAGGCTCTCAGTCAGCAGTGGACGGGCTCTCAAGTCTCCAGTGCAAAACAAATAGCTCCAAACTGGGGCAGGATTGGGTTTCACAAGTATTTCTGTTCGGCAGCAGCGGATTTCCAGGTCGGAGTCACGTTCTCCTTGCTGTGGCTGATTGTTCCAGAACACAGTCCTGTTCTCC
>NW_020898024.1:96404-127133 GCF_003984885.1 Neopelma chrysocephalum
GTTCTCCTTGCTGTGGCTGATTGTTCCAGAACACAGTCCTGTTCTCCTTGCTGTGGCTGATTGTTCCAGAACACAATCACATTCTTGCTATGGCTGATCTCTCCTGCCCCACCACTGCTCCCATCTCATCCCATTTGCACAGCCGTGTGATGGCCCACTTGGGGAATTATCTCAATTCCAAAAGAAAACAGAACAATCCCCCCCCCCTTTTTTTTTTCATTCTGTTAGAATATTTTTATTTCAGGTCAGTTCCCTAATCAATATTTCAGCTGGAGAAACAAGTCATGGAGACAGTGAGAAGGTGACAAGGGGTGGAAATATGGAAGATGCTTAAGCCAGTGCTTCAACTGGAACCAATACTTGTGCAACTGGAGGCTGAGCCAGACCAAAAGGAGCTCCCCTGTGCTCCTCTTTGAGTCATGAGGACCTCAAAGTGAGTCTTGGCTGCAGGGGTGAGCAAGACATAAGTGTGTGGTTGGGTGTTGGTGTCCAAGGAGACAGTTTGTGTCTTTGATGGGTAGAAAGTGCTGCTATTCCTTGGGCATAAAAGCTCTGCCATGGACAACAAGCTCCCAGGCTGGCTCTGGATTTGCAGGGGAAAAAAGGGTGATGTGGGGATTGGGAAGTACTAGGATCCCTACATTTCAGGAGTGTGAGTTTTTAATAAGTTCAAAAAGTAGTGTGTGACTTTTCATTCTTCAAATGGCACCTCTTTGTGTGGCAGGACAATGTGTGCTAATGTAGGAAAGGAACCAGGCATCATCCTAGATGGAATATTGGATGTATCTGACTGAAGGTCCAAGAGGTGACAATGTTTTAGTTGGGGATCTTATAAAGGTGTTCTCACAAAACCTCTGGGTACAAGGATTCAGACACAGGGAAGAGAAATTCTGGGTTTAGAAGTGCTAAGCCCTTCCTGCAAACTAATGCTTTCATCTTCTCCTGCTTCCTGCTGGAGTTGCTGGTGCTTGGCCAGGAGAGATCTGTAGCTGGCACACAGGCAACTGTTCTTTGGAGAAAGGTGCTATTTTGTCTAGCAAAGCAAGGCAGGGAACGTTGGGAAACATTCACACAGCTGAGTAATGTGCAGGATGGGGAGAATTCTCTCCCCCACAATGTCTGATCCTCACAAGGAGTTAAAGAGGGCTTATGGAGTGAGTAGATGGTGGGCTGGTCCTCTCTTGAAAAGCCTTTTTTTCACAGGAAGAAGGACAGAGAAGAGTAAAAGTTCAACTTTGTTTACCCCAGATTTATTCTGGAGAGTAACACGTATTGTAAACAACTTTCTTCACAGGAAAGTACGTGCACGAAGCCTGTTCTGATTTATTTTCTCTGTTGTTCAGATTTAGCCCCAAAGTAGTACAAGCTCCCAGTTTTCCCTAAACATTAATGCTTTTAAAAACAAGCCCAACATGTAATTTCACTTACTGTGGGCTTTGTGTTGGTCACACAGGGCGACAGCCCCAGCAGCACACGAGCTCTGAGTGGCCACCCTGGGCACCAACTGGTGTGGTTTCCAGTGCAGAGTCAGAGCAAGAGCCTGTAACCCTGAAGGATGTGGGCAAACCTGGGGCTGCTCCCTTGGTCTGGACCCCCCCCAGTTCCCTTGGTGGGGTGCCTGGGCTGTGCACTTTGCTCACCCTCCCTGTGGGGTCGGGGAGGGGAGGTCAGAGACATTCCTTCCTTATGGTCAGGCCGGATCTCTCTTTTTCTTGGTCTCTCCTGGGACCAAACTCAGCCCAAACTCAGTCTCTGCTGACCTTCAGTTCACTCTTCACTGCTGTGTCACCCTGACAGCCCTGGAGCCTGTCTTGACCTCGGAGCATCCCTGCAGAAGTCACTGGGAGTGACTGGGAAGTCCCTGGGAATGAACTGGCAGCACCAAAGCCTCCAGCACGTGCGTGTTCCTTAGGGGTCAGATTTTGGATCCATCTGTTGGTGGCTTATCCCCAGTTAACTGTTGGTAGCAGTTAAGGTCTCACCCAATGTGATGAGGCTTAGAACTGTGAATATTCCTGGAATACATCCAACTGCAGCCAGGCTTCTCCTATGGAGTGTGGGCAAAGCAGTGCTCCCTAATTGTGAATTACTACGTAAATACTGCCAGCTGTGTTTGTTCAATGAGCTGGAGGTGTTTGGAATTCAACATCAGCCCCTCAAGACATCCCCAGATCTCCAAAATAGGCTGTTCTGGGAGCTAAACCTCTGGATTAGAAGGGTTGAGTTGTGGAGGTGAATGGATCCACTTTAAATTGGTGAACAGACGATGGGGAAACAGGGCTCTTGAGTTCCCTGGAGACCCATGAAATGTCCCATCGAGTTTTTTCACAGAGCTGCACAGAGTTTTCTCCTTTGTCATTTAATTAATTTCTTTGCTGCAGCGAAGTGAAGACCTAAGGGAACAAGAGAATCTTTGGAGCAGAGTGAAAACACACAGGAGACAGACAGGGTGATGGTCACTCCACTGACAGGAATCATCTCCTTTAGCCTGACTCGGTGTTGTGTGTTCTCTTTGATTTCTGCCTCAGCCTGGTTCTACATTCTTACATGGGAAAGGAGAGCTGGATTCTGTCCTGGACTGTGGACAGGGCTGGAAGTCCAGCACGTGTTCAGAATCCTGCCTGGAAGTGCCTCTGTGTGACAACAGTGCCCACACAATTCAGGACAGAACAGATCCTTTGCTCTCGAGCACATCCTGGATCTGGGGCTTTTCCAACCTCCTGCAACATCTTTGAATTTGGGTCTTTGCCCTCTTTGGTCCAGGTGGAAGCTCAAGAGCTCATTCAACTCTGAGCACAGCAGCTTGAAACCAAATAGGGAGTTTCGGGACACAACTGGACAGCAGGAGCTCATCTGGCTGCATGGAAGGGAAACCTTTATCCATGCACCACGTGGCTGGCAAGATGCATCTGTGGAAGGGGTATGGCATCCCTCTGACATGCTGTGGGCTGCCAGGGACAGGCCCCTGGGGTTGCCAGGCTTTGGGACAGCAATCCCGGTGTTCCCCAGCCCAGGTGGGAGGTGAAATCTCCCCTCTGATCTCAGCATTGCTTTTAGCAGCTGGCTCCAGGGAGGAACAGCCTGTGTGGGATGGAAGGGCCCTGCTCTCTGGCTCGAGAGAGCGTGGGGGGTTTGGGGGGAGCGTTTCTGGCAAGCAACAAACTTGTCCAAATAAACAAAAGGCTAAAAACAGCCCGTCCTCAGCCCCCTGAGAACCCCTGCGGCAGATGTTGTCAGAGACTGGAGGTCCTTGTTGGGAATCCCATGGATAATCACTGACAGCAGGCAAACACATGGCAGTGCAGAGAGGGCCCTCTGTTCTCCAAAATCACTGGAATATCTGTCTTGTCCATGCCCGTGGAAGGCTGGGGAGGGAGCAGAGCTGCCCTTGGCTCGGCTCTGTGTGGTGTGTGGCCTCCAGCAAGTTGCCTCTTTTACACTGTGGATCCTTCTGTTGTGTGTGGAGGTCAAGGAGAGGCAGCTGCTTCCCTGGGGGTTCGTGGCCAGGCTTGTAAACTTTGCAAGGTGCAGCTGGAAGGGTCTGTGTTCAGCGTGGGTACATGGTCAATATGGATTTGATCCTTTGTATCTGAGCTAAAGGTGAGGAGGAATGAGAAGTTCAGCTCAAAGCTCACTTTACAACACAATTTTTTTTTTTTTGCCACCAGTGAAAACAAGAAACGATGCAAAGAGAGAAGGGGGCTGGGTATGATCAGAGGGGACACTGGACCAGGGTTGGCCTCTCTCATGAAATGCTTTTCTCATACTTAGCTGCTTTGTGAGCCCAATTTTTGGCTCTGTTATGATTTGTATTTCAGGCTCAGTGATGGCTGTGTGAGGTGGCTGGGGCTAAAGAGGGGAGGACTGAGGAACTGAGTGTGGTTCCACTGTGTAGAGGAGGCAGGGAATTCGGGATTAAAGGAATGAAAGGAGTCGTCAGGTCAGGCTGCAGTGCCTTGTCTGTGGTATGTAAGGTGCTCCCTTCCTGCTCCTTTCTGCTGTTGAGTCTCATGGCATGTAGATAGGAAAGAAATGTTTGTTTCCTTGGATTCATGGATTTCCTTCCTTCCACAGAAGTTAAACTGAGGCAGGAGGTGGGAATAACCGTAAGAATCTTGGACCTGAGGCCACGGTGTTGTTTTCTCCCCCTGTAAACATGGAAACCTCTTTCAGATCTGTCCATATCCACAGCAACCAACTGATTGTCCTGTAGTAAAAATGAGCCTGCTAAGCAAAGCCTAAACCTGTAAAATCCTGGGATGCAATTCTCAGCAGGACTATGCAAAGTAACCGTGTCATTCCTGTCACACCTGAGCCCTCCAAGCCAGCCTGGGAAGCAACAAGGTTTTCTAGCCATGCTCTGAAATCTCATTTTATGGTTTAGGGGCATCCCAGGGACACAGCAAGGCATTTTTCATGGAGCTGTGAATTTGTGTGTCCGTGGAAATTTCCTGTGGAAGGAGGATCTGCAGGGATGGGGAATCTTGGACAGGTGCTGATGTGAAAATATACAGACCCACACGTGGGCTCCAGAAACACAACAAGCTGGATCCAGCACTTTCTCAAAACAGACTTTTCTATTCTGTTTCTTATTTTATTCCTTCTTGAGGCTTTCCCATCATCCCTCATCAGAACTTATAATCTGCCTATTTCATAATTTATCATTCTAGTCCCAAACTCAGCACAACTCAGAGCCCTCCTGATGAAGTAGTAGCAGATTGTTCCCATCTGATCCCATTCCTGCAAATCCTGAGAAGTCACAGTAGAGTTAAAAAGTCACACATGCAGTTAACACGTTGAGAAGCACCAAAAGGAGAGTGTGTGAGGCCAAGGTAAAGGGACTGGACCGTTTTGTGTGATTGGAAATCAAGCTAGGAACACTCAGTGGGAATTATCTCACGGAAATCACTGTACCTGTTTCACTGGGGCAGAGCTGTGTTGCCTTCTGAGCCTTCTCACTCCTGGATGTGGCCATTTCATATTTCTGGGAAAGCCTGGCAGCTCCCTTTATTTGGATAGTGCTGGTCACAGCAATCCATCATCCAGAGCCGTGGTGTTGGTGCAGCAGGAACTGCACCTGGAGCAGTGGAATGTCAAATAGCTGGAAGGAAAATACGTGCTCTCAGGCACTGGGAAAGCTTCTTAAGAAACCCTGGGGTACTGTAAAACTTGCCAGGAGATCTCCAAATAGATACTTATCAGTGTGTTTGAAATTAGTTCTCCTTTGGGCCGTAGGGTTTGAAATCCCCGGATCTCAAAGAAGGCAAGGGAAATATAGGAAGTGGTTCTGCAGGAAATCCTTTTCTTCTCTGTCTTGTCACCCAAGTTTGTGTTGATGAGATCTGAATGGCTTTAGTGATGCCAACAGGCTGGGTTTTAGGGAAAGTTCTTCCCCCAGAGGCTGGTTGGGCACTGCCCAGGCTCCCCAGGGCAGTGGGCACAGCCCCAAGGCTACTAGAGCTCCAGGAAAATTTGGACAATGCTCTGAGGGATTGTTGGGTTGTCTGTGCAGGGCCAGGGGTTGGACTGGATGATCCCTGTGGGTCCCTCCCAACTCAGGGTATTCCATAATTCTATGAAATAGGCTCCTGCAGCATTTAAACCCTTTAGAAACCCTCACCTTGGCCTTCCCTAAACTCTTTCCATTAGAGAGTGTGTTAGAAACAGTCAGTACCAACATTCCCACTGCACAGCTTCCTTCTCATTGAAGAGGAATGGGAACTTTCTTAACTTGCCTTGGCCAGGAACCACCACAGATCTGTCAATTCAGGGGAAGTTGTTCTTTCTTTACCCTAACCAAGAGCAAGATTTTGCCAAGTCCAGAATTCCTCTGGATTCCCTGCTGCCTTGGCAATCCCAGGGGCTGGTCAGTAAGTTTTGCAGTGTGGGGTATCTGAGAGCAGGGATACAAACCGTGTTTTGAAATCTCCTGGCTCCATTTGCCTCGGTAAGTTATAAATACTGTTCCCAGGACAAACATTCTCCATGTCTGGGAGCTAATGAGCCCAACAGCTGCTCCAAGGCTGTCCACCCCTGACACCAGGAAACACTAAGCCATGTGAAAAAGATTTTAACGTGCCCAGACACTCTGATATAAGAGGTTGAATGTGTGTCTAAAATGCAGGGGGGTTTCCCCACATCTATTTTACACCTTCAAAGGAAAAATGTCCTTTACTGACCATCTTTGACACCTGTAACTGTCAGGACAAGACCAGCACAGACCATCATCTCTTTGACACTGGTGCAAATCCAGCTGTTTTCAATAAAATTACAGAAGGATGAGATTATAAAGTGTCACAAACATCTCTCTGCATTTTTGTGAGGATCCATCTGAAATGTGCCACATGCAGACAGCGTGCACTGATACCCCCTGGCTCTCTGAGCAGCTTCGAGTCCAAAGCACCAGTAAATCCACTTTAACTGGCTGATTAAACTGGGTTTACAGCTGCTTTGCACTACAAGAGCAACCAAAGGTGTCCTGGCTCGTGCTGATCCAAAGTATCAAAGAATTTGTAAACAGGATCTAGGAACTATTTGAAGAATTAAATAACTTTGTCTGTAGATTTGGATCAGCACAACACAAATGTCCAAGATTCACTTCAGAGGAGACATAAACAGGAGAATTACTGTGTGTCAAACCCGAGTTAGGCAGGAAAAGTGTGCAAGTGATCTTGCAGTTCATAGAATCGTAGTTTGAGGTTTTTTTGAATCCCTGAGTTTGAAGGATCATTGAGTCCGACTCCTGGCCCTGCCCAGGAGAAGCCCAAAAATCCCCCCATGTGCCTGAGAGCGTTTTCCAAACACTTCTCCATTGTGAGAAGCTGGATGAGTGTGCAAAGGCGAATATTCTGTATGGAAATCTGCTTCTAAGCCATGCTTTGGGAAGATCATGAGGCCTTTCCTGCAAGACTTTTTCCCACCAGTGCTCCTCAGACCCCAAACTCCCCTCGGGGCCACAACTGGCCCACTGAAACCAAAGTAAAAAGCAGAACCATGAGGGCAAAAAACTGTGTTATGGGGTGGATCTCAAAGCCACACCTGATTCTGGCTTAGAAAAGCCCCTCTGACTCTGCCTGGGCTCCTGAGAACAGCAGCAGTTGCATTAAAGGACCTTATGAATCCTCAAATTCCTGATCTGGGGCTGTGGGAACCATTCTTTTCTCCTGACTCATGTTGACTTAAACCCAAGTGACTTTTAGCACAGGCAAAGTTAAGCCCAAGTTGTGAACAGGACCTTTCCATTCATGTTCCCACTGAGCCTGTGTCTTCTAAAGAGAAAAACAAATAAACTGGGTCAGCTGAACGCAGTAAACAGTTTTGTCTCTTGTTTTGGGCTTAAAGAAAAAGTCCCAATTGCTTGAGTGAAAATTGCTGTGACTTAGAGAAATGTGTCCCAAGGCCCCTCTTTTGTCTGGCTGTCTGTCATTAATCACTGGAAAAGCCTTTCCCTAAGAAAGTTTGCTTTTAGTAGCTCCAGCCTGGATGCTGATCTGGTTCCTCTGTTTGCATCTGGCATGAGCCTGGAGAAGGAAGTGGAGTGACTCAGGATTTATGGCTGTGTGAACCAGAGCAGAGGAGACCATCCTCTGGGTTCTTCAGCATCTGGAGACCATCACAGACTTGTTAAAACAGCCAAACATCCAGTGATAACTGCTCTGACAGCCCAGCCATGACATTCTTTCTGACAGGGAGACCGGGCAAGGGTGGGAAGAGAACAAAGGCAGTGGGGGGTAAAGGAATTGAGCAACGTGGATTTCGCATGGAAACGGGCAGGAGACGCTGCTCAGGCTGGGTTTTCCCTGCTCCTGGCCTTTTGGACTGGGTGGAATTACTCCCGATTTACACCCATTCATGTGGAACAGGATCACTCCCCGTTTCTCCAGCAAAACAAACATTTGTTATTTGGAAAGAAAAACAGAGGAATCTTAAAATGTGACCCACAGCTGAGCGGAAATTCTCAGTAATGCAAGAATTCGGGTTTCTTTAGTTTGTAAACAAAGAAGGAGCCTTTGGAGGGAGGGTGTTGATTGATGCCATGGTTGGGGGGGGGTAAAGGGACAGTTCCTGCTGTGGGGTAACTGGGATTCATCCTGTCACAGTCACAGCAGCTCCAGGTGTATCCAGCGGGAATGTGGAGGAGCAGGATGCTCTAACAGGAGAGGGCTGAGCTTTGGGAATGCTGACAGTAGCTTCTCTGCTGGCTCTGAGCCCTCAGGCAGGCCAGGACCTTGATCAAAACAACCCCAACTGCCAGAAGAAGTTGAGATCCAGTGCTGAGCTGGAGATAGTTTGGGGTCTGCAGTGCAGACAAATGCTAAAAATTGTTTCCAGAATCAGCCCGAGCACCAAGAGCCCAAAGAGAATCGAGGTCAGATGCTCAGCTGGTGTAAACTGGTGTAAACTGGTGTGGTCCTCCCAGGCCCTGCCTCTGGTCAATGGTTTGTAGCTCTCTCCAGACCTCAGGTTCCTGTAGCGCTCACCAAGAAGCTCCAGATTCCCTGATAATGGAGTGTTTTGCTTTCCTTCCCTCCTTCAAACACACCAGCTCTGTTTCGAGGTGGTGATTTAGCCCGAGGAGAAATGCAGAGCTCCCAGACTCCAGAGAACCCTCCAGCTTCCCTCCAGGAAGGGAGAAGAATCACACACACATCCACACACACACTGCTCCCTCAGCACAACCTGTTAAACTCAGCATGAACTCCAGCCCAGCCTGGATATATAACCCAGGATATTTATGGAGTGAATATCTTCATGTGAAGGATGTGGAAGGATGTTACAAGCACTGTACAGCCCCAACCCTCCCTCACATCCTCATATATCTCTCATACATACACTTTTATGGCTTTATATTTCACTGGGATAGCAGAGGCAGATCCTGGCTGGCCCCCCATTCTGCAGGGAAAGGGCAGGAGAAATGCTTTCACCCTCCCTTCCATACCCTGGGGAAAGCCCAAATCCCACCAGGAGAATAGTGGCTTTTCCACTCCAGCTAAACCAGTAGCTGCACTGACCAGGCAGAATGTTTCAGTCATCTTTTGGGAAACATGGAAGTGTTGCCAATCCCAGCAGTGCTGCTGTAAATGTACCTCATAACCCTTTGTAGGGGCTCTGGGGTGACTGCCCATGAAGTTGCTCTCAAAATGAGCAGAGGAGGAGTGACTGCCAGTGATGTGTGTGACCTCAGGGGACCATCCTGCAGTGGACACACCACCTGAGCCCCAGTGCCAGCTGAAAAGGTTCTCTGGTGACACCAGGGACTGGCAGAAACACCGTGCACTTGCCACAGGAATGCTCAGGGTGAAGTTCTGCCTTTCTTTGTATCAAATTCACCTCATCCTTCTGTTCCTGAAGTCCTGCCTTTCTTTATGTCAAATTCACCTCATCCTTCTGTTCCTGAAGTCCTTTCATCGCGGGCAATTTTTCTGCCACGAGATTCTTTCTTTCAACTCTGATTTTAGTTGCTGGGAAGGGTGAAAAAGGGGGTTATATCCTTGTCATGAGGCTGGTCCATGGGATTCCCCTCTGGCTCAGCCCAGCCTGGCCAAGATCCCCTTAAAATACACCTGGGGCTTAAAATAGCATCTTTCCCACATGCATCCTGGTGAAGGGAACAGCCCCAGTGTGAACATGGGTGTTTGCCTGATTCCTTTTGTTTCTCCAGATCCCTTTCACGGGGTAACAGCACAGAATAAGCTGCCATACTATTTTGAGAAGAATTGGAGAAGCTGGAAGTGATTTTGTGTTTCCTTTGTTCTAGGAGAGGGATCCACAGGGCCCTGCCAGCCCTCCTGGTCTGGGGCAGAAGGAACAGGCTCGAGCTGTGTCCTGGCCCTTGCTGGTTCCTCTGGAGGAAGATGAGCAGAGGAGGAACATCACAAATTCAGAGGAGCTTGCACAGGCAGAGTGTCACTGTTTCAGCAGGAAAGGGGTGAGTCCATGCAGCTGGTTGGTTATCCCCCCAACCTGGAATATCAGGGACACACAGAACCTGAACAGTTAATGCCAGTCAGGACCATTTCTGTGGGGTCTGAAGGTGCCAAGTGACCAACAGCTGCCCTGGCAGGAAGAGCCTTTTTTTCCCAGACCTCCTTGAAACACAGCCAGGCTCCACAGTTTTCATTTCCCCCGTTCCTTTTTTGGGAGGTCAGGACACCTTGGGCTCAAAATGGTAATAATTTGAGAATCCCCAATAAGTTTCTTTTTTAGCAGAGCCTCCTGACCTTGCAGACTGGCCTGTCCCTGCCAGGCAGGCCATCAACTTCCAGTCTAATGCACCAGGGAGAACATTGTGAAATGACTGTGCATGAAGAGGCATTGGAGTAAAGATGATTTGGGGCTATTTGCCTGGCAAAGAAATGGGACCAGCTACAGCTTTTCTCTTACCTTGCTCATAGCTGTGCTGCAGGGATCAGACTGGAAAAAAAACAAGGGACTATTTTTCACCTCAAGTCTGCCTTCAGACCCATCTCATGCACCTCTGTTGCCAGATGACATCAGGCTTCTGAGGGTGAAACAATTTAAAATATAGAGCTGAAAATTATTGGTTCAAATAACTTCCTTAAAACAGCAACAACAACAGCAGACCGAGGCTTTGGGAACTGATTTGAAAATGTCTATTATTGCACCTCTGGGGTCAAATGGTCTAAACTTGGAAAGCTTTAATAATCTGTCAGGGTTTGCTTTACAGTGATGGGGAATTTAAAAGACAGTGTGGCAAAAGCTAAACTGAAAATAAAGGCTCTGAACTTAAAGTGCCCAGGGCTCCAGCACTGCCTCTGCTCATGTAAAGCTCTGTGAGACCCCTCACAAAGGTTGCAGCCTGATGAAACTTTTCACCTTCCTCAGCTTGGGTGAGTTTGGTCTGTCTGAAGGCAATGATGGCTCCAAACACAGACAATTTCCTCATCAGTGTGTGTAAAATTGCACCATTCCTATAACAAGGCTCTTCATGGAGCTTGAGGCTTGTCTTTTCTCATACAATTTGTGATGTGAAACTTCTAAAATACCTATTAGCAAGGAAACAAAGGGAAGAAAAAAAGAAAGATCAACCTTATAGATGTGTGCCTGTAACAAAAAGAAAAGGAATCAAGAACATGTAAGTGAAAGTCTCACACTTAACATTTCCCACTCCATTTTTAATGTCTTTGTAACTTAGTTTGTGCAGCCCTTTGGAGGACAATGCTGTTATTCAATCAGCAGGTTTACAGGTAATTTTGGAGGTGACTGTGTCACATTCCAAGGTTAACAATCCCCTCAGCTGGGAGAAGTCCCTGCTCCTCCAGAGATGCCAACCCTCTGTAATGCTGGATCACAGTTCCAGCCCCTGGGGGCTGGAAATTTATCCAGGATTCCTGTGCTGAGATTCCTTAGTACAGGAAAGGCTGTCAGGAGAGCTGCCTGGAGGAACTGGGGGACCCCACTGACCCCCTCTCTCAGTCTCTAAAATCTCCCCCTCTTCTCTACCCCCTGTGTTGGGAGGGGCTGCAGGAGAACCAGGTGACCCGAGGGTCCTTCCAACCTACATTATTCACTGATTCCATGTAACGAGCTGGAATTGTTCCAAAGCCTGAATGGGAAAGGTGTGGGCAGGCTCCTGCTGGAATCCCAAATCCCTAATGAGAGCTGCACACCAGTCCTGGGAGGCCACCCACCCCTCGAGGTCCTCCCAGCCTGGCAGAGCTCAGCGACCTGTTGCTGCCTGTCGAGGCTGATGAGATGTGCAGGGAATTAGGGAAGAACCAGGGATTTCAGCAGAGCTGTTTTGTCTGAGACCTGGATTTTAGGACACTAGTGGTGCCAGAGGTCCTTGGAGGGGTGGGATCCGGAGGAAAATTCCCCCTTGCACCCTCTTGGATGCAGCTGTGTAGACACAGGCACTGGAGGAAGCTCGTGGTCATGGTGGCAGGGCAGCTGCTCCTTCAGGGGGTGGCAGATCCTGGTGCCCATAAAATGGGATGAGAAAATGCAGTGTTTGGAGGCAGAACTAGTAATGGGATGCCATATCCCACAGCTAGAGAGACCTCCCTTAGTCCCTTCTCTTTCCCAAGCCCTGTTCCCTTGAGCACATCCTTCTGTGCAGGTGGGGAGGACCAAACCTCAGGAGACACCAGGAGTGCTGGTCTCAGACATCAGAGCAGTCCTGGGGCACAGGCAGCCTCCTTAAATGACCCTGCCCGAGTCCACCTTAAACATGCCCTCCCTCCCTGCAGTTTTCCTTCAGGATAATTAAGCATGCAGTAAGTTAAGAAGTGGAAAAACCCGAGGAAGCATCCATTTCACAGGTGGGTGCAGCTGTTTCCTCCCAGGGCCTGTTTCTCCTGCAGTTCTGTGCAAGCCCGTGCCTTGGCACAAGTGCTCCTGGCCATGATGGTGACTCACAGTTGCATCTGAACAGCCAAATTTTGCAGTTGTTCAGGGTCTCAGGAGGTCACCTGCTCTTACACCACGGCCTTGTTGCAGGGATATCCTTGGAAGTGTTGTTTGTCACTGCTCACCTGATCTGAAATGAGCATCCCCTGGGTTCAGTGTCTTTTCCTTGGGTGCCCTTGGCTGCACACTCTGGTGCTGCAGACCTGGATTTTTGCATCCTGCCAAGATCAGGCTCCAAAGGGGGCATTTATTTTTTTTTTCCTAGAGGAGAATGTCTGCTTTTTCCTGGCCAGCTCTGTGTCTGAGCACTGGCTCTTTCCAAACTCCTGATGCCAAGACTGTTTTTATATATTTACTTCCTTTACAAGGACACCAGCAGCCACCTCACCCATCCCAAGTGTCACATCCCTTGATAGACTCCGATGTCACAATAAATCCTCAAATACAGCAGGGCGTTCCTCCCAGAACTGATATAACTATGGATTTCACAAGTGAACTCTGCAGCCAGGGACAAAATTTGTCCCCTCCCTGACATCCTGTGGGCACAGCAGAGTGGCCTCAGGGCTGTTCATCTGGCATGCTGAGGGAATCCCAGCTCTGCTGGAGCCAGAGGGTGTTTCCCTGCAGTCAGGATCTCATCCCAGGGCTGTGCTGGAGTGAGGAGGGGTGGTTTTTCCTGCCCTTTCCATCCCTAGGGCAGGGAAGCCTTTGCACCCTGACTGGAGTTAGACAGGGTGTAGAACTGAGCCTTTGCTGAGCTCTGGTGCTGCATTTCTGTGACACTTCCTTCTGACAGTTTACAGCCACTGACGTGGTGACACAGCTGATACACAGGGAGGAACCCTCAGAGGGAATTTTAGGGCCACCAGCATGTCCTGGGGGTGACTGAGCAGCTCTGGGACAGGGGAGAGCTCAGAAGTCACTGTGGACTGGGTGAGGACAATCCCCTTGACTGGGAGAGCACAATTCTCTGATGCTGCTTGTACCAGCTTTTTATTTTGGCTTCTGCAGGCAGGGAGAGATCCCATGGAGCCAAAAAAACTGTGTGTGTGCTTGCCTTCATTTTATTCCTTGGCCTGACACGATTTTTAGCAATTATCTGAATGTCTTCTATTTTAATTACTGTGACTTCAGGGAAGCTGCCGGTTGGGCAGGATGAGTGAACCCAGAAGAACGTAACAAGGTGAATTAAACACCCACTATGCTTTGCTTGGGGGAGATTTTAAGCAGGGTTGACATCTTTATCCCTTCACTTGAGGCAGCTCAGGCAAAAGGAGGAGATACAAATCGGTGCTAACTTGGGTGTTTCCTGCCTTTGATCATTCTGAGGCACTCAACCTTCATGTTCTTCTTTTCCCTCTTGGTATGTCCAGTGGGGTGAACAGTTCAGCTCCTCACATGAGGGGTAGCTTTGGTCGTCCCAGTGCCCCAGGAAAATCTTGGAACTTGGGTGTAGGGAGCTCCCAAAATCCAGGGATCTCCAGCTGATGCTTCCTCTTCACATCCTACTGCTCCTACACTCAAGAGCAACGTGGCTTGAAGGATGAGCAGGACTGAACTCAGTATGTTTTACTGCTCTGGGAAGGTGGAAGCATTCAGGTGGATGATGATGAGCAGCTTGGAAAGAATGCTTTATAAACAAATTATTCTTTACTTCTGTTGTAGGTTGAAAACCCAATCAGCCATCAAAATGCTGGCTTAGTGCTGAATGTTCCCAACAGAACTCCTGACAGGTGAGTGAGCCTCAGGACTGTGATTGAACAGTTCATCCCAGGTCACACAGCAGGTTTGGGATAAAACACAGTTTGGAAGATCATGGTTCAAGGTGCAGCTGCTGCTTCTTATAGAATCATGGAATCATGGAATGGTTTGGGTTGGAAGGGACCTTAAAGCCCATCTCGTGCCCAGTCCCTGTCATGGGCAGGGGCACCTTCCACCAGCCCAGGTTGCTCCAAGCCCCGTCCAACCTGGCCTTGGACACTTCCAGGGATGGGGCAGCCACAGCTTCTCTGGGCAACCTGTGCCAGGGCCTCCCCAACCTCGCAGGGAACAATTCCTTCCCGATATCCCATCTAACCCTGCCCTCTTTCAGCTGAAACCATTCCTCCTTGTCCTATCACTGGAGAAAGGGAAATGTCTTATTCTTGGACAAGGAGCAATGGATTGAGCCGCACATCACACAGGGTGATGATCCTTCTAAAAAACCACAAATGTGTCACCTCCAGATGCCCTGGAGAGCTCAGGATTCAGCTGGGGTTTATATTCCTGCAGTGTGAGAGGATGAGGATGGATGTGTGCAGCACTTCATCCCTGTCTTATTTACAAGCAGCGGGAGAATGTCCTGGGAAATGTGAGCAGCTAATTTTAGGTGACAACATAGTTCAGGGTGCCAAGCCCTCCAAGAGGGGAAGGAATGTATCCCCAGCTGGACTGCCTGGAGCTCCAAGCTGCCCGAGGGCACTGGGTGTTTGTGCCACCTCCGGAACATGAATGTGTGCAGACATAATCCTCTGCTGGGACACGAGCAGAGGGGGCTGTTGTGGAAGTGATTGTGAAATCCCTCTTATGGAAGGGGAGAAGAAGGTGCATCTGGGGTGGTTTGCACTGTGCTAATGCTCTCCAGCCCCAAATCCCAAGGGGCTTTCCAAGTGCTAATTAGTTAAGAGTCGGAATTGTCAGCTCGGACACAGGACCTGGATGAAATTCAGGGCTTGATTCCCAGCTAAACTGCCCTACCCTTGGAGGCAGACAGGAAGGAGGCTGAATGTAAATGATGGCATGAATTAAAATTTAAATTAAGTTAAAGCAATTTAAATTAACGGCATGAAGCTGAGTCAGGGGAGGTTTAAGCTGGATATCAGGAAAAGGTTTTCCATCCAAAGGGTGGTTGAGCACTGGAACAGGCTCCCCAGTGGTCACAGTACCAAGCCTGTCTGAGTTCAAGAAGCATTTGGACAATGCTTTCAGGGACAGGGTGGGATTGTTGGGGTGTCTGTGCAGGGCCAGGAGTTGGAGTGGATGATCCTGATGGGGCCCTTCCAGCTCAGGAGATCTGTGATTCTATGATTTTATGACCTACTACACTCCCTCATTTCCTGCCCTGCTTCCCAGCACTGAGCTGGGATGTGCTGGGCTCTGTGGGACAGTGCCTGGGCTCCAGCCCCTGCTTTCTCCTGGCCCCAAATAAGTACCAGACCTTGCACCACTTCTCCCCGGGAAAGCTCCCTGCCTAAGGCACAGCTCCGTCTTGCTCAGGCCGCTCCATGTACAGCACAGAGGCTCCTGTCCGGTACCCGACCTGCTCTGTCCCACCCTCGGCCAGAGAGGGCTAAGAGTGCCCTCTGCTGCACTCCTCCTCCTCCTCCTCCTCCTCCTCCTCCTCCCACGGCAGCGCTCCGCCTCCTCTTTGGGAATAAACAGAACGACTCTTTAATACACAAAACAACTCTCATATTCCAAAGGTCTGTTGTGCTGGCTGTACAGAAGCCTGGTGCTGGATTTCGGCAGCAAACAGAAAGGGTATTGCCCCAAAGTAAAGGTGTGTGAGATCCTGCATCCATCCTGAGGCGCAAACAAAGCACTTTAGGGAAGTGCCGTCCTTAATCAAAACTCTTCATCCTGGAGCTATTCGTTGCCTTGTAAAACACAGAGGAGTTCTACAAGCACTCCTCGTGCAGGAGTTCCAGTGATGAAACTTTAATTTCTGGGAGCTGGAAGCACAAGCGATGCGGGGATAGAGGTGACACCTGACAGCTCCAAACTTGCCATCCCTCCCTCCTGCTCCAACGCTGAGCACCGCAAAGCTCTGCTTATTCACCCCTCGGCTCCTGCAGCCGAACAGGAACGGCCGCAGGCAGGGAAAGGGGGGCTCTGACAGCAAAGCTGTGCCAGGAGCTGGAAAGAGGTGAAAATTAAAACATAACAATCCCGCTTTTACTGGGGTTTGATTTACCCGCCTGGAAGGTAACCAGGCTGCAGGCAGCAGCGGCAGCCCCGTAACCGCGGGGGCCGCAGGAATCCGCTCGTGTTCCCTGGAATTTGGGCAGTTTTTGTTGCACCCCTTCGGGCTCGGTTCCAGCCCGTCGCTCAGCGCGGGGCCCGCCCCCTCCAGAGGATATTTAAGGAGAAGCTGATGTGCAACTTGCTCCAAAGAGACGAGAAACTCCGAACGAGCGGGAATCAGTCGGCAGCCTGGATCCCTTCCCAGTGCTCGGGATGTCTGGAAACTTGGGGACAGTGACCCGGACCGTGCTCCTGCTGCTCCTCGCCCCTGGCTGGGTACGTACAGCTCTGCCTGGGCTCTGCAGCTTCTTGCTTGGATGCATGAGAGGGCTTTGGGCTGGGAAACTCTTCCCACCTGCTCCCGAGTTTCCCAGGGAAGCTGGGCTGGGATCAGAGGGACGCAAACGTGCTGTGTAATTAAACGAGGCTCGGAGCTGCCCCGTGTAACGCCAGTCATCCACGGATCTCAGAGCTCCTGGCACACGGGAATGGGTTTTGTTTCATCCCCCTCCTGGGATTCAAAGGCCAGTCCTGGTTTACAAGGGGGAGAAGAGAACAGAGAGAGGGAAAGTCAGTCACTGAGTTTATGTCACTGCGAGGAATAACAGTCTCATATCCCAGTTCCTCACCATCCCCATCCTTCCCCAGCTGCCACTGAATCCACCCATGTGCTCCCAAACCCAGTGATCCCGAGGGGAAAATTAGACTGCGGAGTTTCCAGAGCAGGATTTGTGCCTGTTTTCCTGTTAATACAAGTGCTTGACAGAGCAGCTGATTCCTCTTAGGATGTTTGTGTGCTGTTCCCGTGCCAGGACTGGCAGGAAGGTCCCTGCAGTCATTAATGGCTCTAAATTGTTGGAAGTGCCTTTTGGACACATCAGGAAATCGGGTTCACAGAAGCACTTGCAGGGCTTGTTGTGCTGAGAGAGGCAATAAACTCCTTGTTGGTGAGGTCTGTTGGATGCTCCTGGCAGCACTTGGAGTGTGCCAGCCCCTCTCCTGCCAGGAATGTGCCCTGGGATATGATCTGAGGGTAACTGCTGCCATTCGGGTTGGTACCTTGGTTCTTGCACTGGCTCAGCTTTGGCAGCCTCCTGTTTGTCATATAAACAGTAACAGTGAATCCCACTGCTGCGACCCTCAAACATCACTCTGAGATGTGTCCTTTTCCCTAAACCTGCCTCAGAAATGGAAGTTTTACCTCTCTTTGAGCTCTGAGCATTGGGTTGGACTCAATGACCATAAAGGTCTTTTCCAGTCTAAATGAATCTGTGATTTATTTATTTTTCGTGGATCAAGGCAGGAAATGAGAGCTGTTACTCCTGAATCTGCCTGTGGTGGTGTTCAGAGGTGGGAGTAGTTCCAGGATTTCTGGGAGTTATGTTTAGGCTCAGCCTGGGCAGGTCTCTATGTCCCCACTGTCTGGGAATGGGATCACTGGTTCTTGTCTCCCCTAACAGGTTGTTGTACAAAGTGCTGCAACAGCCTTGGGAAGGTGCCTTGAGAGCCTGTGATAGAGGGAGAGTGGGGATTATCCACAGCTGTCCAGTGTTTGGAGGATGAATAGCTGTGTTTTGGCTGCTTTATCTACTGCCAGTCTTGGAGCACAAGGAGAACCAGTTGGATGTTTATTATCTCACCTCTACCTTGCAGCATTAACCCCTGGCTCAGCTCAGAACTCTCCCTTCCCAGCCCTCTGAGTGCAGTGATGAGCCCAAATAAACTTTAGAAGTCCCCTTTGGTTTGGCTCCCTCAGCTGGTTCCCTGGGCTCCCGTGAACCTTGATCAGGAACGAGGAATCCTGAGGGTACCACAGACCTGGTGAGATCTCATGTCCCCAACTTGTGCCTTCCTAAGGGTGCTGAGGAAGGGGTTTTATGTGAATATGAAGCAGGAAGAAGGTTCTCACTCTTTCTTACCCCCAGGTAGCTGGGTTTGGTGCTGGCAGTTGGGAGGGAGCTTGTTCTGGCTTGTCAGCTGGGATGGGACCCGGGAGTCAGAGGTGGAGAACACGATGGAGCAGAGGCAGGGGAATCCTCTATCCAGGTGTTGGCACTCCCACGGTGGCTTGGCCATCACTCAGGAGTCCTGGGAGTCCCACAGCTTCTCACACAGTGTTTGTGATGGATGCAAGAGCTGCCAGCAAAGCCAGGAGCAGGGAGAGCTGATATTCCAGGCTTTAGAACTCCCTTAACTCCACAGCCTTGATCCCTGAGACTGGTTGTGTTCTGCTGCTCTCAGAGTTCACAGAAGTGCTCTGCCAACCTCAACAGAAACAAGGGCAAGGCTGTAGTGACCCTGAAATCAGGATCCTGCTCAGTGAAAGTCAAAGTGAGTTTTGGGGCAGCCCCTTCTGCAGAGGAAAGAAAACGAAATGTTCCCTGAGTTGAATCTCTCTGGACCCAGGTCAGTGGTAGTTTATGTGGAAATGCTGGGCTTTGTGTTACATTTGGGTCTGCAGCAAAGCCCCTAATTCCAGTCCTGGCAGTTCCTGGGGACAGGTTGGGGAGTTCTTTGGGGCAGTCTTGGGGCAGTTTCCACGCTGTGATGAAACAACTCCTAGAAGCAGTCCTTGGAAAGAATGCAGGTGGAAGGTGTGTCTTGCAAATCCAATATAATCCACTGTTTAGCCTATCTGAAGGAAAACTGAGTAATAGAGGACTCAGGTTCAATGTTGACTTTCTCCCAGCTGTTCCCAGCTCCAGAGGTTCCCCCTGGCCAGGCCGTTTTTCAGCGCTCAATGTCAGGAGGGGTGTGAGCCAAACCCAATTCCAGCTCATTCCCTCCTCTCCTGGACCCGGGAGAGCAGCAGGAGTAGTAAATAGAACGGGCTGACTTTGCTCTGCAATAAAACCAGCAAACAGGAGCCCCAACACCGCCTGGGTGATGGAGGGAGGCACTTCTGAGCTGACTGGTGGGAATGTCTTGGAGTATTGGAAAGAGCCCTGAAAACCAGGATGAACTGGGCGTTTGAGCTGAGGGAAATGAGGCACAGCTGAGGTGGGTGCAGGGTCACCCAGCAGGTCTCTGACATGCCAGAGATCTGAATCCAGATGCTGTGCTCTGAAAGCAGCTGTGATACAGCAAGGGAGTGAAGCTGCTGGGAGCAGAAGGTAAAACCAGGTGGGGTGGTTTGTGTGGGTGAGTTATCAAGGAAACCACCAGAGCCAGCACGGATTAATGAGATCAAGGAAGAGAACTCATAGAATCATGGTTTGGGGAAGGGAACTGAAAGACCATCTTGTCCAACCCCCTGCCATGGGCAGGGGCAGCTTCCACTATCCCAGGTTGCTTCAAGCCCCATCCAACCTGGCCTTGAACACTTCCAGGGATGGGTTTAATTCCACTGTGTTCTGTCATCCCGCAAGAGGTTGTTTTGGTTTGGATTTCAGCAGGAGAGCTATTTTGAGAGTGTTTCTTTCTATGGCCTGTGGCTGACACTGCACTGGAAAATGCTTGTTGCCATTATTTTTTCTTAAGTGCATGGATTGCATCTCAACACAGATCCCGTGGCAGGAATGCTCTGCCTCTTGTGTGAGCTCACGTACCCCCCACCCACTCACCCGGGGCTGGATAACACATCCCTTGGCAGCTCCAGCAGTTGCCTACACGAAAAACAGTAGGGAAGATTTCTGTATTTTTAGTTCTTTTAATGCACTTCAGTGGTTGGGAATTGATCCCTGTGACGTGCCAGCTCCTGGCGAGCTGCTCCAGCGCTGCCGGCTGGGAACAGCTGGGCTGCAGGCAGGAGGGGCTTGGCTCCAAAATACTCTGTGCTAGGAGGGATTCAGGAGAATTAGGCTGATTCCTGCTGAGCAGGGAGATTCTGGGAGGACTCAGCCCTTGGGAGCACCCGAGGGAATGGCTAGATTTGTGTCTGAGGAGGTTTAGGTTGGATCTCAGGGAAAGGTTCTTCCCCCAGAGGCTGTTTGGGCACTGCCCAGGCTCTCCAGGGCAGTGGGCACAGCCCCAAGGCTGCCAGAGCTCCAGGAGGGTTTGGACAACGCTCTGAGGGACAGGGTGGGATTGTTGGGGTGTCTGTGCAGGGCCAGGAGTTGGATTGGATGATCCCTGTGGGTCCCTTCAAGCTCAGGATATTCTATGATTCTATAATTCCATGATTTTGAGGGAAGGTTTAGCCCAGTCCCAGTCCTGCACTGGGCTGTGCTGGGTGTTCCAACCATACAAAGCAGTTGGCACCTTCCTACCCCACAGGAGATCAAGTCAGAGCAACAGTCAAAACAGCTGGAAAAGTTTTTCTGCTGTTATTGGTGACAAACACAATATCCAAGGAAGCTGTTTCCCAAGGGAGGGCTGAGTGGGATGTGACAAGTCCAAACAGAGCTGTAAAGAAAGATAAATTTATTCTCTGACCTCTGTCCCAGGTGTGTGTCCCCCCCTCACCTGCCCTCAGGCTCTTCCCAGCTTGGCTGCCCCTCTCCCAGGTTGCCAGTGGAGCTGTGAGGGGCTTGCCCAGTTGGGTGCTTCCCTCTCCACCCAGGTCACAGCAGGGCAGGATCCCAGAGTGTTTTGGTGGCATCATCCATGTGCAAAGGTCGTGTCAGCCCCGGGTGGGAGCTGAGCCATGTCCAGCAGTGCCTGAGCAGGTTGGAGTGGTGATGGAGCAGGGCAAGGGAGGACTTGAGCGGGCAGGAACAGAAAACCAGGCTGGAGTTGGCACTGAGGAGGTTTCAGAGGATCTTTAGGTGTGACTTCAGCGTGTCACATCTCCCAAATTCAGGCACATCCAGAGCTGAGCTGCTGTAGCTGCTCCAGGCAGACGCAGGACAAAGGTGGCACAGACTCAGTCATTGGACACATCTTGGGTTTTCCAGAGCAGGAAACCCCCCTTCAGCCATAGCCTGGTCTCTGTTTAATGTCTGAAGTGGTGTAAATCCAAGGGTGGGTTTCAAGGGGTGGCCAGTGAAATGCTGCCAATGGGGGCAGCTCTGGAGTCACAAAGTCCCAAGGAAGGTTGGTTATGCTGTGTTCCTTGGAAAGGGGAGAGGAGAGGGCAAATCTCTGGGAATAATGAAGGAAGTGTGAAATCGAGGGGTCAAAATGGGAGCCTTTGGGTCAGTTTTTAACGCTGCTCCAATCCCGCTGCCTGACTTTGGGCAAGTTCTGTACCTGTGCACGTCCTTTTCCAGCTCCAGCTGGGTCTGATTCTGCTGGTGCTGCAGAGGCTTTGATGTTTGTCCTGTGTAAGAGCTGGAATTGCTTGCTGTTAATAATTACCACTTTATTGCTTCCAGGGAGGCGGGGGGTGAGCTGTGCAGGGGACTCGGAGCTACTGCTTGTCCTGTTTGTTTTGGCTTTGCTTCCCAGAGGCATCTTTTCCCCCCTTGAGTTCCAGATGAATGAGGGATGAGAAAAGTCCTGTGAGTCCCTGGGCTCTCCCTCCTCTCTCTGGGGTGTCTGTGCTTGCGGCAGAGCCGTGTTTTCCCTTTCCCTGCCCGGACTCATCCTCTCCGTGGGTTTTTGCCCTCCAGGGAGAAGCACAGGCCTGCACGTTCCCGTGCCAGTGTCCCTCCCAGCCTCTGCAGTGCCCTGCTGGCACCAGCCACGTGTTGGATGCCTGTGGCTGCTGCAAGGTGTGTGCCAGGCAGCTGGGAGAGCTCTGCTCCCTGCACAGGCCCTGTGACCACCACAAGGGACTCTACTGCGACTTCTCCAAAATCCACAGAGGCAGCGGGATCTGCTTAGGTGAGACCTGCATGTTCTGCTCTTGGGTGGTTTTCCGTGGCGCCTCCCAGAACACCCAGCAGAATTCCCTGGGAGCCAACAAATCCACTGACACACACACAGCTCCTTCCCTCAGCTCCAAAGGCGTGAGTGGGGCTATGGATCTCTCCTATGTCCTGGGACATCCTTAGGACACATCCTCTGTTATCCCTGTGGGTAAATATCAGCAATCTGGGCTCTTACTGAAAGGGCTTTTTCCTGGAAAATCCCACCCCAAATCCCCCCACCTTGCACTGGATATGGGTGTTCTGCACTTGGCTGCTCCCAAAGTGTGTTTCTGGCTGGAATGTGTGGGTGGGAAGAGCTGAACAGCTCCTTCACCACATCGTGTCTGTGCGGAACATGAGAATTCCTGAGCCAGGTAAACGCAAAGGCAAGAAACTATTTTCTCTCCTCGTGCCTCTTTTCAGCCAGAAAAGAAAAATCTTTTTGATTTTATGTTTTTATTTGGCGGCTCTTTTTAAAACAGGCAAAAATTACTTTGGTCAAGAGGAAAAAAAAAAGGCAAGTATTTCCTCAATCTCCTGTTCTTTGCTTAAAAAAAAGACTCCTCTGCCCCATCTCTGCCAGGAGCTTCAGGCCCTTGTCCAAATGAATCTAACTTGTAGAAGTTGGATTTTTTTTTTATTATTTTGAAAAGTTTATATAAGTTGTTTCATTTCCCTCACCCAGTTTTTTTGGGATCTTTAGGAGCCATGGGAGCTCCTGGTTCTTTCTGTAGGCATTGACACCTGAGAGCTGAGGATTGAAGCTTAATAAGGTGAATGTAGGTGTGATAACACCCAGCAGGTGTGAGCCACAGGCTGCATCATTCCCACTGGGAATTGGGGGTGGGTTTGTGGAGGAAAGGCAGTGAAATCACGGGAATGATTTCCTCTCAAGTCTCCCCACAAAGCCTGGGCATCCTTCTGATAAAGGCACTTTGTGTTCACCGTGACATATCAGGTCTGATCCGAACATTTTGGAGTAAGAGTCCCAAATTCCTGCTGTGGAGGAAATCAGAGTTGGCGACACAACTATCCCCCCTGCTTTTAAGTGAGAAATTAAGCTTTTCATGGCAAAACTCCCAGTGAACCCAGACCAGGATATCTCCCTAAAATGAACTGAGGATTTGAGCTGTAAGGTCCTTGGGTGATGTTTTCGTGGTGTCCACATGGATCTGTTGGAAGAAGGGGGATTTTGGAGGCAGGGAAGGAAGGTGGAGTGGTGAATCAGAGGAGGGGAAGGATCAATGTGACTTACATTTATCCAAGAAAGACAGATGTTCTGGGAGCAGAAAGGAGCTGAGGTGTTCCAGTGCCACGGGAAAAGCATCTCAGCTGGGACCAGCCCGAGGGCCATATCAGCAGAGGTGGGAAGGGAACCCTCACAAGGAAAATTATCGTGTATTTGCTTAATGTTATCACATTCCACACAATGCAGAGGAATCCTTCTCTTCCTGCAGAGACCTTGGAGTATCAGAAAGGTAGAGACAATCCCGTAGTAACTCTAGAGTAGGGTTCCTACCGGTGGTAGGGTGGCCTGGGTGGGTATTGGGACCTGGCAGAGGAGCTGGAGAGGCTCTTTGAGCCCTGCCATACTCCCTGTGGAAAAGAGCAAAAGTCTCCTTGGCTGGAGTTGGTGTCTGGGGTCGGGCAGTGCCAGGGAATAAAGAACCACCTCTCTCCGCGGGCGCCGTTGCTTCGGTGCCTTAATTGGATTGGGTCATTGGGAAAGGGAGGTCAGGGAGGGTAATGAAGGGCACGACAGAACCACTGAGTTTGGAAAACATAATCAACCCCTGGAGTGAGCTGCCATTCCTTGGGTGGGGAGGGAGGAGAGGGAACAGCACGATCCGTTCAGCGGGACGGGAGAGCGCTCGGGCTGAAAAACAGGGAGAGAGGGTTTAAAAATAAGTCTGAATGGTTGTGTGGAGGGAGGGTGGATGGATGGCTTCCACTTTGATGGAAAAAGTGAGGATTTTGAAACTTCTAAGTTGGAGCACAGGAGTATTTTTATCCCAATGGCATTGAAAAGAGTTGCAAGCCGAGATCCAGCTCCGGTTTGGAACAGTCCGGAAGGATTTGTGTCCCCTCAAGGGATGGGATGGAAAGAGGCTCTCGCTCCTTGTTTAGTCCAACCACTTTCTGTCTGACACTGTGTCCCCTGGGTGAGCAGGACTAAGGGCAAAATAGATCAGGTTTCCTGGGAAGCCTCCACAAGCAGCCAAGAATCCTTCACTTTGGTAGCTTCCCAATAGAGGTTTGCATGGTTTTTTGCAGGAAGCAGCAGCTGCTGAGAACTGTCCAAAATCAGGATTTCTGTCCCGTGAACAACTCTGAGATTTCAACATTTCATTTCAGGCTGATAGAAAAAAAAATATAAAAATATATCTAAATATCTATATATTAAAAAAAAACCTCAATTTTTTTCATGATTTATTTAGAATACTCATTTGGCTGTGTCAAAACTTTCTGCTTCCATTTTATCAATATATTTCATCTTGATCTTTTATAGTGCCTAAAATAATTACCAGAGCAAAACACTTCCCACCACGGACACTGTCCCACAAGTATTTTGGTTGAGCACAAAGGAAATCTTTGATATAAAAATGAAATGCTTCAGTTGGTTCCTATTGAAACCATTCCTGATCTCAATCAAATAAGAGATTTCTGCTGGAAAACTTCCACTGGGAAAGTTTTTGGCCAAGCCAGATATAAGAGCTGGGGAGCAGAGTGAAGGTTTTGCTGCTCTGTGTCAGATATTGTTGTGTTTCCTTTTATGCCCAAGTTTTATTAGGAAGGAGGGAAAGACTGGTAGGAGGGCTGGAGATGAGAGACACGGAGATCAGAAGAGAGAGAACTAGAAAAAATTGGAGCTGGAAGGAAGAAGAGATTTGTGCATCACAGAGGGGCCAGAAAGGTCACCAGCCCAAAGTGTCATTTCCTTTGTAGGTGCCATCAGCCACGTGGGAACCAGCTGCTCTCAGGAGAATGTTGCCTTTTGGTCTGCCAGGAGTATTGAGGAGCAAAGTTGCTGCTCATGTGCCATGTCAGGGATGTGACACCACTGACCGGGCACTGACTGGGGAACGGGCTGTAAAGACAAAGTCACACTTGACAGCTCACCCAAATGGAGAGAAATTTTTCTAGAGAGCTTTGGGAGGGTTGGCGGTTCCAAAAAATCCATGTCAGGAGCAGCCTTGAATCCAGGGAGGCAAATATTAAACAATCCAGCACTGGGATGGCAGAGCAGGGCAGGGTGGGCTCTGTCCCTTCTCGGCAGCCCCGTGTCCCCCTGAGGCAGAACTTCAGCCTCTCGCTCAGCTCTTCCTCCTCCTCCTCCCCCCACAGCTCACGAGGGTGCAACGTGTGACCTGCTGGGCAAGATCTACCTGAACGGGGAGAGCTTCCAGCCCACGTGCAAACTGCAGTGCATCTGCCTGGACGGCGCCGTGGGCTGCATCCCGCTCTGCTCCGACGACCTGCGCCTGCCGTCCCCCGACTGCCCCCACCCCCGCAGGGTCAGGGTCCACAACAAGTGCTGTGAGGAGTGGGTGTGTGAGGAGGGCAGTGACAACGACCTGGGCACGGCCATGGCGGGTGAGTGGGGTGGGCGGGATGGGAACAGGAGCTGTTGGCTGGGGAATAGGGAAGGATCCAAACTACCGGTGGACTGGGGCACGGGGGATGGGGGCAGGAGCTGTTTTCTGGTGAAGAGAAGTGGATCCAAACCACCTGTGGATTGGGGTACATGGGATCTAAGCTACCTGTGGAATTGTGGTGTGTGAGGTGGGACCAGGAGCTGTTTGTTGGGGAAGAGAGGTGGATCCGAACTACCTGTGGATTGGGGCATGTGAGACAGAGCTGGGGGCTGTTTCCTGGGGAAGAGAAGTGGATCCAAAGGATCTCTGAACTGGGGCACATGAGATGGAGCCAGGAACTGTTTGCTAGGGAATAAGGATGGATCCAAACTACCTGTGGATTGGGGCTCATGGGATGGAGCCAGGAGCTGTTTGCTAGGGAATAAGGATGGATCCAAACTACCTGTGGATTGGGGCTCATGGATGGGGCCAAGAGCTGTTTGCTGGGGAATAGGAGAGGATCCAAACTACCTGTGTATTGGGTCACTGACTGGTTTGGAACTGGTCATGGTTTTGTACACTGGCATGTGGGTATCAGAGCCATTGATGGGAGAGCTCAGTGGTGCTGTGTGCACCCTGTGGTGTCACAGCAAGCTGGTTGGAGCTGTGCTGTGGTAGGAGATGTTTCCCTGCATCCTCCCCCTGCTGAGAGGCCGAGCAGCTCACTGGATGGGCCAGACCTTTGCTGCTGTTCCTGCAGCATTAGCCCAGGTTGGGAGCAGCCGTGGAGCTGCCACGCTTTGTCTCAAGCCCTGAGCCTCGCCTTGTGTCTCTTCCCCATGGCTCAGTGTTCAGGCAGGACCCAGCCCAGAAGCCTGAGCTGAACAACCTGCAGGAGAACTGCCTGGTGCAGACCACGGCGTGGAGCGCGTGCTCCCGGAGCTGCGGGATGGGCATCTCCACCCGCGTCACCAACGACAACCCCCAGTGCCGCCTGGAGAAGGAGACCCGGCTCTGCATGGTCCGGCCCTGCGACTTCCCCATGGAGAAAACCAAGGTGGGGGCTTGGGGAGAGGGGGACACAGCTCCCCAAATGCCAGGGGAGCCCTTGGGAATGGCGCTGGCTCAGGGGCTTTGCTCCGTGGTTCCGCGGTCTCCGTGCCCCGTTGTGCAGTGACGGGGGTGGAGCAGAGGCCTCGGTGTGTCTTTCCTGCCTGTGTTAATCCATCCGGACCCCTGGTGGCCTAGTGGTTAGCATGCAGGACTCTCACCGCTGCGACCCAGGTTCGATTCCTCGGTCCCCCGGGCAGATGGAGCCCGTTAGCCCTGTGAGGCCATCCATCTATGAGAAGGTCACTCTAAACAAACCTACGTCCTGAGGACCTCACTGCCATCGTCCAAGCTTGCTTGGCCCCTGCAGATGAACCTTAGGATTAAAGGGTGGGCTCAGTTCAGCACATGCTGTGTCTCACCTAAAAAATCCATTGCGCAGGCTTGAAAGGTAAAAGACCTTTCCCAAAATCTTCATTCGCGAAGACTGGCCATTATTATTATTATTATTATTATTATATTATTAATCCATCCACTCTCTCCCCAGAAAGGGAAGAAGTGTGTGAGGACCCCAAGGCCACGCCAGAGCCTCCACTTTGAGTTCTCGGGGTGCACCAGCACCCGCTCGTACCGGCCGCGGTTCTGCGGGAGCTGCTCGGACGGGCGGTGCTGCACCCCCGACCTCACCAGCACCGCCGAGGTGGAGTTCCGCTGCCCCGAGGGGGACTCCTTCCACAGGAAGATGATGTTCATCAAGGTGTGCTCCTGCCACTACGACTGCCCCCGGGACAACGACATCTTCCTGGCCACCTACCACAGGCGGATGATCGGGGACCACGTCAGGAGCGAGCGGCAATAGCCCTCCCCGGGCCGGATCCGAGGTGTCGGGAGGGATCTGAGGGGCTTTGGTGGCTGTGTCCCAGGACAACGCAGCCTCTGCCCCTCTGTGAGGGGCTGTGCTCTCCAGAGCAGCACTGTTCACACCAGTGGTCCCAGTGAGCTGAGGTCTGGGGGGGAACAGCCCCAGCTGCTCCAGCCCTCTGACCCCCACCCACGGTGCCGTGCAGGTCAGCAAAGGACCAGACACAGGCTCGAGCTGCAAACTTGATCCATGTTCCCACTGGCCAGAGGGGAGAGTGGATCAAAGCCGTGCGGCTCCAGCCTGTCTCCAGCCCAGAGCACAGCGGGCACAGTTCCTGATTCAGACCCTAGGAGCTCCTCCAGCATGAACTGGGTGTGGGCCAGGCTGCCAGACCAAAACCTGTCCCCTGTGGGTGCTGCTCTGGGCAGCTTTTAGTGCCTTGATGAGCATTTCACAGAACCATAGAATGGTTTGGGTTGGGAGGGACCTTAATGCTCATCTTGTTCTAACCCCCTGCCATGGGCAGGGACACCTTCCACTAGCCCAGGTTGCTCCAAGCCCCGTCCAGCCTGGCCTTGGACACTTCCCGGGATGGGGCAGCCACAGCTTCTCTGGGCAGCCTGTGCCAGGGCCTCCCCATCCTCACAGGGAGGAATTTCTTCCTGATCTCTTCAGAAATGGCTCTGGGGTGAGAGAGAGGCTGGACCCCACAGAGGGGCTGCAGCTGTGTTTTGGCTCCAGAGTCGTAGCTCTGGATGTTTGTGAGTAGGAGGAGCACTGTTCAGCTTGGGCCTCCCTGGGGAGTTTAAGGCACTGGCAAGAAAAATTCTTGTATTTGTAAATGGAGCAGATCCCCTCTGGAGTTACTTAGACAGTGACACAGAGAGCTGTTGGCACTGAGGTCTCCAGTAGGAATCCCACCTGGTCACAGCCCTGACAGAGTCTCTGCCATTAAGGATATCCCACTGCCAGCCCACAGCTCCAGGAGAGGCCACCAGCCCAGGAAGGTGCTGGTGGTGTGTCCAGCAGCAGTGCAGCCCCTGCAGCTCCACAGCTCCATGGAACTGCTGAGCTCTTGTGTGAAAACCTCTGCTGATTTTTAGCAGAGACGCCCAGGCACAGGGCCTGATCCTGTTCATCACATCCCGTGTGCAAATCCCAATGAATTCCTGTTCCAGCAGGAGCAGCAGGCCCAAGGCTTTACCCCACTACATCTCCCCCCAGAGCAGAGCCTGATGCCACAGGACAGTCCCAGCTGCTGCCCTGAACCCCCAAACTCCCCTGAGATACCAGCTCAGGGCCTGTGTCCCATCCCAGCCCCTCTTCTTGCTCTCCCAGCCTGCAGCAGCTCCTGAGCCTTCAGCCTCCTGAATCGATTTGAACCGTAAATAATTTATCTGGTGTTGTTTATCTGTTTTTAAGACCCTTGTACAGTTCCTGTATCCTGTTGGCACAGCCCTGCTCGTGCCATTCCCTCTCTCTGAGCTTCTCTCCTGCCATTCCCTCGGCTGCTGAACCTCCAACCACGCTGAGGTTGCACTTTACTCAATGCTAATAAATATCTCTTTATTTTTTATATATTTTATACATTTATTTGTTTGTTTATGTATCTTTTATGTCCCGTGTAAGGCTCCTGCCTGGTTCCCCCTCCAGCCTTTCCCCAGTGCTCCCAGCCTGGAGGGACCAGTGCTGGGACCCTCTGCAGAGCTGATGGCTGGGTATGGAGGGGATGGGGGTCCCCCAGAAGGTCCCTTTCCCCCCACCCAAATAGCAGCTGATGTTGGTGTCTCAGGGGCCCGCAAATCACAGCTTCTGCTTGGGGGGGGGGAAAAGCAGAGCCCCCGCTCTGCCTGCTGAAGGACCCAGAAATCCTTAATACCCGATTAAAAATAACCCCGGGAGCAGATGTGAGCAGAAGTCGGTGATAGCGGGGCCAGAACGCGAGGGGCTTTGCAGCGGCTTAACAGCTTATGGATTCATCCCCCTCTCATCACATTAGCCAGGGGCTCCCTCCCCTCCCACCGGGGTGGGAGCGAGAGGCTCTTCCTCCCCCCAAATCTTCCTCCTCCCTGGGGAAGGCTTAGGGCTCCCAGGGAGGGGCAGCGGGGACGAGCCCCCATCGCACTTGAGCTGCGGGGTGTTGAGGCTCCGAGCCCGGGGCAGGATCCATCCTGTGGCTCTCTGGGGGCTGGAAAGGCCCTGGTGGAGGCAGAGGGGGGGACACACGGTGATGGACACGCGGTGACAGTCCCTGCCGGTGCCCCCAGGGCGGTGGCCATTAGGTGGCACCAGGGACCGTCCCCAGGGGGACACCCTGACCCGGGGCAAGGTGCGATGGGGCGCAAGGCCTTGGCTGGCCCTGGGGGGCTGGGGGTGACCCTGGGGTAGCATCCACCTGCTCCAGCCCAGCCCCGGCATCCAGTGCCACCGCAGGGCCGGGACAGCAGAGCGGGCCGGGACCGGGATCGAATTCCAGCCCGCCGCCCCCTCCATGGCTGTCCCGGTCCCGCGGGAGCCGCTGTCCCCCCTTATCTCCGCAGCCGCCGCCTGCGCGGCCCCGATAGCCCGGGTGTGGCCCCGGGGATGGGGCTGGGTTCGGGGCATCTCAGGGACCCCGGAGCCGTTTATCAGCGCCAGCCACGCCGCAGCCGCTCGGGGTGGGCGCAGGACGGGGAACCCCCGGCTGGCCCGGTCCCCGCAGGGAAGGGGTTCCCCTAAGAAAAGTTAAGAAAGTGGGTGAAAACGAGCAAAAAAACAAAATCCCCCAAAGCACCGATTTTTTTTTTGGGGGGGGGGTATTGGGGCTCTCCCGGCCCAGCCCGGGGTCCCCCACGGCGCGCGGGGATCCCCGCGGGGGCTCCTTCTCCTTATATGGGCCGGTGACGTCACGGGGCGCTGGGAGGGGGGATCCCTGGCCACGCCCCTTCACCTGCGGGCCCCGCCCACTGCAGCGGCGCTCGGGCGGCCACGCCCCTCCCCGGCGCGCGCTTGACGGGCGGGGCCGGCAGCCAATGGGCGCGGCCGCCCGCGCGGTGGGGCGGGGCCGGCGCGGTGACGTCAGAGGGGGCGGGGCCGGCGGTGCAGGTGGAGGCAGCGCGGAGCGGAGCGGCCCCGGTGAGTTGGGGGGGGCAGGGGGGGC
>NW_020898024.1:127233-164408 GCF_003984885.1 Neopelma chrysocephalum
AGGGGGGACACGGGACATGGGGGGATTTGGGGGTCCCTTGGGGGGGTCAGGACGGTTGTGGGGTGCTGGAGGGATACAGGCGGGTCTAGGGGGGCTGTAGGGGTCAAGCAGGTTTTGGGGTGCGGGGGCTATGGGGGTCTTGGGGAGCTCTGGGAGGGGGGTGCAGGGGTCAGGCTGGTTATGGGGGATTTGGGGGTCCCTGGAGGAGCCCGTGGTAGCTCAGTCTTGTCGTGGGGTGCGGCGTCATAGGAGGACTTGGGGTGCTCTTGGGGCGCATAGGGGGGCTGGTTGTGGGGTTAGGGGCTTGCAGCGGGACACGGGGTGCTGTGGGGTGGTGGGTCCGCAGTGGGGTCAGGCTGGGTGTGGGGTGGTGACCTGGGGCTGGGGCAGCCAGGGGCACCCGTAGAGGTCAAGCTGGGTGTGAGGGGGCTCAGGGTGCTGGGGGGGGTGGGGGGGGGGTTGGGGGGATCGGGGGTGCGGGAGGTGGGGAGGGGTGGGGCGAGGGGGTTGTGGGGAAATTGGGCGTGTCCAGGGGCTGGGGGAGGCCGGAGAGGCACCTGCAGTGCTGTCAGGAAACGTACGGGGCAGGAGGGAAGTAGGGTAGGGGGGTCCCCAATGGGATCAGGCTGGGTGTAGGGGGAATGGGGTGCAATGGGGCTGTCCCAGGGACCCTGAGTGGGGCTGACGGGGAGGATGTGGGGTGGCAGGGCTGGGGGGGCAGCAGCGGGGCCCACAGTGGGCTCACACTCAGGAGGTGACTGGGGCCCTGTCCCACGGTGGGTGCCAACCCCGGGACGGGGGCTTTCCCCCCGTGGTGTTGTTCCCGCCGGAGCAGCGGGGGGGACAGGTGGGTGCAGACCCGGGGAGAGGTGTGTCCCCTGACCCCCCGTGTCCCACCCTGGGAGGCAGCAGCTCCCACTCTGGCACCCGGGTCCGGCTCTTGGCCCTGGTTTGGTGCTGCCGGGGCTTTGCCCGGGGTGCAGCAGCTCCACCTGAGCTTCGAGAGAGCTCTGCCCCTCTCCCTAAGACCCGTCTGTGCCCGCCGAGACGTTTCTCAAAGCCGAGCTGGGGGTGCCAGGGCCCTGCTCCTGCCGTCCGTCCCTGTCCTGGCGGCTTCTCCTGCCGTCGGTCCCTGTCCCGGCTCACCCGGGCAGTGCTAAAATCTCCCCATCGACTCCCCTGCGGCCCTGGGAGGGGGGGGGGAGGGTGATGTCGCCACGTCCCCTCCTCGACGGGAACGTTTTGCGCTGTTACAGCCCAGAGGCGCGTGTGGCGTCCCCGGCGGTTCCTGCAATCCCTTCCCTTCCCGAATTTCTCCCTCCTGGCAGCTGTGGTTGGTGGGTGGGACGAGGGGCTGGTGTAAACCTGGTTTGAACCCGGTGGCAGGTCGCTGCCATGTGCTGTGCCGGTGGCGTTTGCCTTCCCCGGTGGCCGGCGGGGTCCGAGCGGCCGGCGGGGTGGCAGGGGGACAGCGACAATCTTTAGGGCTATCTTTAGGGCTGTGTTGCAATGGAGGGGTGTGCCTTGGCTCGGCGCTGCCGGCAGCCGCCTCCTCGCCCGGGGATTGATTTACGCCGAGGCTCCCGCTCGGGGAAAACCAGCGTTTGCTCCGCGGTTTGTGCGAGCGGGGCGGCCGCAGTGGGAATGTTGGGCCGAGCCGGGGGTCGGGGGCTCACGTCGGCGACACAAGGTGTGCGGAGCCGAGGTTCGGGGAGCACCATCGGCCCCGGGCACTGTCACACCTCACACGTGCTCTGTCACTGGCCCGGCAGCGGGACCGGCCGAGCCGGAGCGAACGGCCGGGATGGGGAAGGCGGACGGTGCGGGGAATCTCTGCTGCCTCGTGGGAGAGGAGCCGCCCTGGGGCGCGGGAGCAAGTTGGGTTCTTACGAGGTGCAAACTTCCCCGTCTCCCTGCTCCTCCCTTTCAAGGCTCTAAGGCAGGCACGGATGTGGCTCTGGGAGAGCCGGGCTCACTCCCCTCCGCGTCCTCTTCGTGCCGGAGTAACCGGCGCCTGCACCAGAGTTGAGGTGACACGGGACCCAAGTTCCGTGTTTGGCTTAATCCTTCTTAATGCCACTGCCCTGCTCATGCCCGCTGTGCCCGTGGTGATGCAGCGGTACCGTGTCTGTCCCTGAGAGGAGGCAGCCGAAACTCGTGGAGCAGTTTGCATCCCCCCCAGCTGCGGGGCCCGTGTAGATGTGAATCTCCCCCAGCTCTTGGCGCTGGCAGCCCCTCAGCTTCTCTCCCGCAGTGAGGCACACGCCGCTTCTGCCTGTGATGATGGTAACGGCGAGTCAGCCAAAAGTTGATCCGTGCACCAAACTGCTTCTCACGGTGGTGCTCAGCCCGTTCTGCGGGCGCGGGGCTCCCCTGTCCCTTCACTTGGCTTTCCCTCGCTCTTAAGAGAAACTTCAGGCCTTCCCGAGAGGGTTTGGAACCTGCTGAGGACAGAAAGTGCCTTCTCATCCGCGGCGGTGCTGCTGGGATGAGGTTCCCTGTTCCCGGCGCGCAGCCTGGCAGCTGCTGGAATTGCCTGCAGCCGCATCGCTCCGCACCGCGCGTCCGCCCGGGCGGGCACGGGCCTTTCAGTGAGGATCGCTTGGAAGGAAGGCAAAACATCAGCTGTTCCCCGAGCGGGGCACTCTGAAGTTATGTCACGATTTAATATATAACAAGCTTTTCCTGAGCTCCCTCCCCAGATACCTCCCGGAGGGCAGGACGGGCTGCAGGTGGTCCCTGCCCTGGGGGGGTAGGAATAGTCCTTTCTCTGCTGAGCAGCGTTTTTAGCTGCAGGAAGAGGCTCAAGGTGGCTGGAAGTTTGGGGTGATAATTGGCTCTTGGCCACGCTGGATGAAGGTGTGGTAGCTGAGGTGATATTTGGGGACGGGAGGGACTTGCTCACCATCAGCCCGGAGACCTCTGTCAGTGAGCTGCCTGGGAAGGAGGGGGATGTGTCCCTTGTCCCTTTTATGCAGTGATTTGTGCGAGTCTCTGAGTTGGGATTCACGGGGAGGGGCTGTAACCGGTTCTCCCTGCTTAGCCCGGGACCAGCACCCGGTGCGGGGGGACGAGCAGTGTCACGCCCTGGACATTCCACCGGGGCTGTGGTCCTTCAGAGCGTCGGGGCTGTCCCATGCTATCCCCTTCTGAGCTGGTGGGGACAGCCAGGGTGGGTTGACTGTGGCTCTGGGGTCCGGCCGAAGGGGCCGCCCCCGCTGCCCACCTCTCCCCACTAGAGGCTGCTGATGACCAGAGCATTTTCCATCCCTGCTCTGAGAGAGCAGCGGGGTTTGGAATTTGCAGGGCTGAGCATCCCAGCCCGAGCTTTTCCTGCTGATTCACTCTGGAGACAGCAGTGCGCTTTCCCCGGGTTCAGGGGGCACATCTGCTCCCCCTGCCAGGCCCACAATAGATCTTCCCACTTCATTAAGTCTTAATTAGGTAAATGCAGCGGGGCCATGTGCGAGGCCATTGCCAGGGGACATGGATCGTGCGTGGTGCCGGGTACCAGGGATGCCTGGATGGGATGGCTCCCATCCCGCCTGCCTCGGGGGTGCCGACGGGGTTTTTCCAGCTGGGCGCTGAATGTGGAATGAGTTCAGCCTCCCGTATTGTTTTCCCGGAGGATGTGTGCGCAGTGATAAGCGCTTCAGCCCTCTGGCGTGGCCCAACTGGCAGAAAAGCCAAGGATTAGTTAAGCCATGGAAGGGATCCCTCACCGCTGGGCACAGCCGCGGTAAAACCGCCCTGTAGACACAAAGGAGACTCTTTGTCCAGGGCACCAAATGCCTGGGCAGGATGGGCTGGAAAACAAACCTGGACCCTGGGAAGATGATTAATCACGTAACAATTAGGCGCAAAATGAAAGGCAGTGGCTGCTGCAGTGGAAGGTGCCTCGGAAGGAGTTTGTGATGTTGCACAAGCCCCGCTGCCTTTGCTGGGTACAGGCAGTGCCGGGCGGGCAGCGAGGTGCCAGCTGGCTCCGGCACCGGGCACGGCTTCCCCGACAATGGCAGAGCGGCGCTTTACATAATCTGGGACTTGCCAAACAAGCTTGAAGGTCTGGAAAATCCTCCTGCTATTGTTCGTGCTCAAAGTTTGCTAAATTTCCTGGTTTGATCTGCCGGGCTGGGTTTTGTTGTGGGACCGCAGTGTGGGGGAAAATGCACTTTGCACAGGGGGAAGAAAAGGGCGTTTGTGGCGTTTAATCCACGCCTGCTCCTTAGATGAAACTATTTTTTGTGGTTCACAAGAGGTTCTGAGCAGCTGCTGGCAGCTTTGTAGGGCTGCAGGACTCTGCGTCTATCCAATTAGTATGGTTTGTGTCTAGTCCTCTCCTGATGCCCCCCGAGGAAATCCTGGACTACCAGACGAGGACGGGGCGCCGTGGGCAGGGCTCACACAGGCACCATCTGGGCCTCTGGGCTGAGGGTCTGTGCTGGGACAGAAGTGCGGGGTCAGAACAGCTTTGTGCTGTCTGAGCCCCCTCGAGTCGGACCCTGTGGCTCTGGGAAGGCTCCAAAGCTGCTGCTCTTTGGCAGATTTTAGGAGAAGAGGCTGGAAGGGAGCTTGGGGCGCCTTGCTGTGCCGTGTCTCCCAGGCTGGAAGTCACTTCCTGCAGCCTGGTGATTTGGGGCAGCTGGGAACCCCCCAGGAGGATGCTGAGGCTGTGGGAGCCACCCCATCCCCATCCCGGCCTGTGGATGGCCATGGGCTCAACAACAGTGTGTTTTCTGGCCCTTGAAAAGTGTTTTGGGGTGTAGGGCCTGCCCTTGCTCCTCCATTGGCTCACCCCAAAGCTCTTTGACAATACAAATAAAACCATTCATTCAGTTAAATGAACGAACCCTGTTAAAATGTTCTCTGCTCTTACTTCTGCCGTTCCTGGGAAAGCCAGGTTTGGTAGCAAGGGATGAGGTGAAGTTCTTGCTGGTTCACTTAATGTGAGGCAGGTTTTGGCACCCTGGTAAGCAGCAGAAGAGGAGGAACAACCCCGGCCTGACGGCACAAACACATCCTCTTATTGGATGGCTAAATTGGCAGCTTCAAGTGCCTTTCCTGTAGGTAATTACACCTGGCCACAGTTGACCTGAGTGGGATTTAAGGAGGGGGTGTGAGGCTTGACGTGTGCTGGGAGCCTTCAGAGCTGACTGCAGTGGCACTACAACAGTCCTGTAAGTGTTGCAGATGAGGCAGTGGTGGGGAAGCTCTGAGCTGGTTTGCAGCCTGGAGAACCCGGTGGGGGGAGCTGGGGTGGGCTGATGCCTTGAAGCATCACCAGGGCATTAGGGCAGCGGGTGTGTTCCAGACTGCATCTCGCTGTACCTGACCTCCGTGAGCTGATCCTGCTGAGTTCCATGGTGGATTAGGTGCTTGCCAGACACCACCAGGGCTTGTATTTCTATATCCACTCTCCGAAACCCCTTGGAGATGGGGCAAGACGGGCACTTCAGACCCGGGGGGGGAGCTCTTTCTCTGCGCTGAGGGCGTGTGTCAGACAGGGCAGCACCGAGTCACCTCCCTGCCCTGAGGTGAACTCGAGTGACGAGGAGGGAGGGCAGATGTTGGCCCGGCCCAGGGCCACGTTGAGCTGTAACGTGACTTTGAGCGTGTGTTGTTGCTGTTGTGCTGGAGGTGCCGTGGCTGACGTGGAGGTGAACCTCTGCCGTATGGCCGGGATGGGCCTCGGCCAATCCGGGGCTGGCAGATGGGGTCAGCGCTGCTCGGGGATTTCCTCGGGTGCACAGTGCAGGCTTTTAATAGCAAACGGGGTCATCTGCATCGTGGCACGGCCTGAAACCCGGCCCTAAGAATCCCCACGGGCAGCTGGGAGGTGGCTGAGCAAGACATCCCCTCCTGTTGGAATTTTATTCCATGGTTTTGAGTAAAAATAAAATAAGACTTAATATTGCTGGCGGGTTTGGGGTGCAGCTCCTCCCTGGAGGCAGCCTGGAGAAGCCCTGCCTTTCTCAGGACGGTCACGTGGCCCCATTCCGGTCCATCCAGGTGCATCCCGTGCCTCAGCCGGGTGCCAAGACTTCATCCTTCTAGGAAAGGCAGCGGGGGCTGGTGTGGGTTTTTCCTCACTCCCTGCTGGCAGCCCCGGGTGCCTGGTGCCCTGTGAGCAGTGTCTGGGGTCACAGATGACTCTCATCGGGGTGACAGCGCTGTTTGCTCCATCCCAGCTGCCTTTCAGTGGGAATACACAGGATATCCGAGTGCAGAATTGATCCCTGCCACTGGCCAGGCTTGTTCCCAGTGCTGCTGCTTTTCCTTGTCCTGCGGCAGGAGGTGAACGTGGTCTCTGGCAGTTTGCATCCCCCCTTCCCTACAAACTGCCTTCATCCTGCTCGGCTCCCTGGCCCCTGCCCTGCTCGATCCGAGGCTGTTATGGGAGCTCAGCAAACCGTGATGATCAGATCCAAGCGCTGGACCTGGAACCACCTGGCAGTGCTGGGCTGGGTGAGGAAGCTCATTTGCACGGGGTGGTTAATTCTCTGCATGTTTTAATCTCCGTGACCATCTGTGTTCTTGCCTGGGCTGGGGAGATGGGAGCTCTTGGGATTTATCCCAGGAGGTGAACGAGGAGAGCGCTGCTTACTCTGTGTGTGCTGAAAACTGCCCCGGGTCAGAGCAGGATGACCTCATTAGCTGTGGGAAGAGTCATTCCTGCATCTTTGGGCAAGGAGGCCTCGACCACAACGTGTCAGCTCTATCCCAGAGGCACATCCCAAGGATCTGCAGGGAGGAGACGGGGGCAAAGGCACTTGCCAAAATTGGAAACCTCTGCAAATGCTTTCCAGTATCCAATCCCAAGCACAGAGGGTCTGTGACCAGCTTGGCTGGCACCCAGGAGGGCTGAGGTCCCGAGGAAGGCAGTGTTGGTCTGGGCTAAAGCACCTCCTGGCCACCCCAAAAGCCCTGCCCAGATTGTGGCAGCTTCTAGGGTGTGGCTCTGCCCCACCAGCAGCCACTGCTGCCTCTGCCCTGGTGAACTGCTCAATTTGTCCTCCAGAAGCTGCTGCTGAGACTGGGGTACTCACACACAGCACCAAAACTGGGGAACCAGTACCTGTGGGTGGGCTGCAGCAGCATCCCCAGAGAGACCTGTGTAGAGACGTTGCTGGCAGATAAGGTTTTTGCAAGCAACACCTGAATTCTTCCTCATTTGGGTTCTCACATTTGGAGCCTGAGGCTCTGCAGCCCCTCCAGAGCCCCAGCTGGGATCCTGCTGACCACAGGCTCTGCATGTGCCACAGGCAGAGGTGGCACTGGCTGCGGGTGCTGTCGAGGGGCGCCTGTCCCGTGGGGCAGCGCGGCCCCGCCGAGGCTCCCGCTGGCATCCCAACCCAGAGGGAACGATCCCTGCCCTGTAATTAAGCTCTTCTGCTCCTGTTCACCCCACTAATGAGCAGTCTCATGGATGTGCTCCTCGCAGCTGCTCTGGATCCTCTGCGTGGCTCCAAAGTTAGAGGTGACTTTCCAAGAGAGCCACCTGCAAAAGGCAGGATCTCCATCCCTGTCCCATTGGGGAGAGATGTGTGGGCTGGGAACCTTTGGCTGTGAAGGATTTTCCTTGACTTCACCCTGCCAAGATGTAAATTCCTCTGCCGACACACACCCTGGCTCCTTGGTGAGGAGAACCCTTCCTGCTGTTCGTGCTGCCTGGGCTGGGTGAGGTGGAGATGTTTTCCCAGCCTTTGGCTGCCTCTGGAAAGGAGAGCCTGCTCTTTGCTTGCACCCAGGCTCTTGGCATCAGTGGATAATAACACTTGAAAAACAACTGGTGCTCCAGCTCCAATCCTTGTTCAGCAGTTTGGGGGTTCAGTCTTGATGGAGATGATGGCACCGGGACTTTTGGCATCGTGGTGCATCCCAAAGGATGGGTGTGGACTTGTGCCCATCTCTCCGCCTGGTGTAGGTTTAGATTAGATATTAGGAAGAAACTCTTCCCTGTGAGAGTGGGGAGGCCCTGGCCCAGGTTGCCCAGAGAAGCTGTGGCTACCCCTGGATCTCTGGAAGTGTCCAAGGCCAGGTTGGACGGGGCTTGGAGCAACCTGGGCTAGTGGAAGGTGTCCCTGCCCATGGCAGGGGGTGGGCACAAGATGGGCTTTAAGGTCCCTTCCAACCCAAACCATTCCATGATTCTGTGATTCTCTGCTGTGGTAGGGGGGCTCTTGAGGAGTTCAGCATCGTGCCACATGTCAAGCAGGTCCCTGGGCCCTCGGTGGGGCTGCAACATGGGCTGAGGATCCCGCTGGATTTCGGGCCCCGGTGTGTGCCCACCGGAGCACAGAGCCGGCCCTGCCTCGGCTGGGAGCACCGCTGCTCTCTTGAATCTCTTCATTTAGTTAATGATCCTTTTGTTGAGAGGATTAGGGTTTAGAGGCCTCTGGCAGAGTGTTAATTAAATTAAGTCTCTGGGTGTTTCGCGGAGTTTTTGAAGCCCCACTAGAGGGCTCAGGCAGCCCTGTGCAGCCGGGGCCGGCGGCGCTGGGCTGTGCCCATCCCTCCAGAAGTTTGCACGAGAACTTATGTAAGGCCAGAGGACCGGACGGGCGCAGAAGTGCTCAGGGCCAGTGCGGAGCCCTCACGGAGCTCGCTGCTCCTCCAGCCCGGCTCTGCCCGGCCCTCGGCAGTGCCCTGTGCCCCGGCACGGGGGGCTCTGCTCAGTGGAGGCTGTACTCCCCGGAGTCTGTACTCCCCGGAGTCCGTACTCGCTGGAGGCTGCCAGGCACGGGCCGCCTGCGTCACCACCCGCCGTATTATCAGCGTTAGGTAATGCCGGGCTGATGTTTTTGGGGCTTTTTTTTTTTTTCCTTCCCCACTTGGTGTTTACTTTTCTGAGAAGTGGCTGAACGTGAACGTCCGGTTCCACCTTCAGTCCCGGGGGGAGTCAGACACTGAAGTTCGCTGGGTTGTTGCCGGGCTCATGTGGATACAAGTGTGAGCACTTGGCTTTGTGGCTCCAGGGGGTTCTCTTGGTGGGTGAGGGGTTTTTTTTTTGTGTTTGTCTGGAACTGCTTATTAACCAGTGTCTCTTCTCCTTTCTCTTCTGTCTGCTGCCCCGTGATGGATTTTGGTGCCTTGCCTGCGTGGTTGGCCCGGCTGTCTCATCTCTGGGTAAGTACCTGCTTTGTCAGATGGAAATGCCTGAATTTTAAGTCCAGTTGCTTGGACTTAAATAATGAACTGACCTGTTTATTCTGTCTTAAACTCCAGAGCGTTGGTTGTTACAAATAGCAGGATTTATCATGTGTGTTTGTGTGTGTATGTGAAGATTTTGGATATTGAAAAGCACTTCCGTGGCCTCGAAATTGTTGTGTTTTATAATATGAAGAAGCCCCCACTGGGAGTTTTTATTGCCAGCCTGGGCTGTGGAGCACTGACCTGGGGATAAAAGCTCACTAAGTGCCAGCAACTGAGCAAATGGAAGTGAAAATGTTTCTGGGAGTGGAAGGCAATGGCCCCTGTTCCTCCCCAGCTGCATCCTGACAGCTGTTGGTGGCAGGTCAGTGCTGTGGTTGTGTAAGGAGCTCTCTGAGGGCACTGGGCCACCTTCCCTTTTGCAATCCTGCAGATATTTGGGGCTTTGCAGGGCAGGGAGAGGAGCCTGAGGCCCTTCTGGCAGGAGAGGATGGGAAATGCATGTCGAGTTTGGAGAAGTGCATCAGGCACTGATGTTTTCAGTTTGTGTTCACGGAGATCCTGCTTTGCATGGGGGAAAATTCACCCTGATGGGGTGGATTCTGGTGGTTTCCCTGCAGGGGTTTGGTGTCTGCCCTGAACCTGTGAGGTGCACTTTGTGTGTTAAAGCCTCTCAGGGTAAGGTGTGTGTGCTCAGGGTGGAGGGAAGGAAGGGGTCTCTGCTTGGTGAAGCTGTTCCTCTGCATTCAGTGGTGCCTTTGCATCGAGGTTGTGATCTCTGGAAACTTCAGAAGTTTCAAATTTACTTTCTTTCTTTTTCCAAAATTCAGAGTATCCTTCTGTACATCACCTTCCCTCCCCAGTAACATCCTCTCCTCTCCTAGTAATGGAAAGGACTGAGCATATTTAGAACAGCTCTGCTCCGTGCCTGAGCATTCCATGTGCTGCCAGTCACTGATGAAAGACTTGAAGGGAAAGCAGAGGAAGGTGCTGGGAACAGATTGCTTTATTCTTAAACTCAACATCATTATACGATGCCTCACGGGGGGGCAGGAGAGATGAATCAAAACCAAGCACAAACCTGTTGTTCCTACCCAGAACTGAGTGCAGGACTATATTTGGAAGCTGTGCTGCTGCCTCCTGATCTGAATGAGCTGCTCTTTGCTGCCACATCTCTAAAAGCAGGATTGTTAATTAACTAGAAAACTTACCTTGATCAGAGGTGCTGAGCCCCAACCCCACCAAACACCCAGCAGTCATCTGAAAGCAGGATAAAACTCCTCTGCACGGAAGGTGCTGCGAGCTCTGATGTGGAGGAAAGTACTCGTGTGACAGTCAGGGTGGGTTAGTGAGAGGCAAACTGTACCAGCACAGTGGCTGTAGCTGTGCCAGCCTGATCTGGAGCAGGTTTTCATCCTTGATGCCTGAGCAGACCCCCAGGACAGTGGCCCATCTGGTTATGGCTGTGTGACAAGTCTCTGGTCACGGGTGAATTTCTTCCTTGGGGAACGCTGATAACCTGGACAATCCCTGGTTTGTGACTTTTGTTGTCTTCCATGTGCCACAGGGAGGGGAGAGAGCTGCATTTTGGTGGTTCTCCTTGTTACAGGCTTTGGGGGTTTTGACCCTGCTATGAGATGAGATTTGCTGCTTGCTGAAGGCTTGGTGTGAATCTTGGTCAGAGAACCAGAAAGCCAAGCGGTACCTTGTTAGTGATGACAAAGATCAAGGTGGTGTGGGACAGTTTCACTGGCTCAGGGACAGTCCTGACCTTCACCCAGCAGAGAAAACAGCAGGCTCAGATTGCCTCTCCATCTTTAAGCCTGGCTTATCTCATAGGTAAACATAAAATGCATAGGAGCTGTAGTAACAGAATTTCCCCTCCTGACCTGATAAGTGTTGGACATCAGTCCTGAAAGTACCACACCAGCAGCTTCCCCTGAGGGAAGCTGTGAGTAGCTGCAGGGCAGAAACCGTGAAGGAAAATGCTGAAGATGCAGGAAGAGCCTCTGTTGGGGGTTTTGCTCTTGACCTTCAAGCTGAGATTCACATATGTTGCCATTATTTAAAGCCTGTCAAGAAATCTAAGCCTGTCTGTGGTGGTAAGTTCAGTGTGTCCATTCATGGGCTGTGGCTGGGATGTGTCTTTCCATATGTTGGCACTGGTGACTGGGAGACACGTGTTGTGATCTTAAAGTTCATCTGTACATGAAGTTGTTTCTTTCTATCCCATAAGTCCTGTGTCACCTGGAGAAGGGCATTGCTTCATGGAGCCCTTGAGCAGCTTGTTGTGTTGTGAACTTGGGTCTCCCCTTAATTCTCCTTTACATGTAACTCAAGGAGGAAGAACAAATGATCTCCTGCTTTTGCACCTTTCAGTGGGATTTTCTGCTTTGACCTCTCCTGATGGTCAACAGCAGCTGAACATGAGCCCAGGTGGCCAAGGAGGCCAAGGGCACCTGGCTTGTACCACCCATGGTGTGGCCACAGGACCAGAGCAGTGACTGTCCCCCCTGTGCTGGGCACTGCTGAGGCCAAACCGTGAAACCTGGGGTCAGTTCTGGGCCCCTCATGACAAGGGGCTGGAGCATGTCCAGGGAAAAGAGCAGAGCTGGGGAAGGGGCTGGAGCACCAGGAGCAGCTGAAGGAGCTGGGGGGGCTCAGCCTGGAGGAAAGGAGGCTCAGGGGGGACCTTCTGGCTCTGCAACTCCCTGACAGGAGGGGGGAGCCGGGAGGGGTCAGGCTCTGCTCCCAGGGAACAGGGGATGGGACAAGGGGAAATGGCCTCAAGTTGTGCCAGGGGAGGTTCAAGTTGGATATTGGGAAAATTTTTCAAGGAAAGGGTTGTCCAGCCCTGGCACAGCTGCCCGGGGCAGTGGTGGAGTCCCCATCCCTGGAGGGATTTAAAAGCCATGTGGATGTGGCACTTGGGGACGTGGGTTAGTGGTGGCCTTGGCAGTGCTGGGGGAATGGTTGGACTCCATGATCTTGGAAGGCTTTTCCAACCTAAATGAGTCTATAGAAATGTGGCAGCAGGGTATCCCTTTCATTTGTCCCACCCCCTCAGAAGAGACCATCAGACTCCCAATGCGGTGTCAAGTTCTAGGGCTGGCTTAGCTCAGTGTTTTCACTTTGTTGCTTTGTAAGGCAGTGAAACAGTTCTCATTGTGGGGTTCAGAATAGCGGTGCTGCCCTCGGAATTACCATCTAATTAAATGAAAGCAAAAACCCCAAAGCAAGTGAGCTTTCTGTTGCATAAGAAAGGCTGTTTTAGTTGACCTAAAAACCGACATTGAAAACCAGCCCAAACAGAGATGCTTTCCCTCCCAGCTCCGTGGGCACTGCGGAGCGGTTGCTACTGTTCTTGGAGAGCCATTCATGCCGTGGCAGCTGCGAGCCCGCTTCAAAACAGTTACTCCTTTGAGACTTGCTTCCCTTTTGCTTGATGGTTGGAGAAACCCTGCTGTGGAGACAAATAATTAGAAATAAAAGATGGCAGCTTAATGATTATTAGCTTTTTCTGACGCAGTCTGCGCCGAGTGCAGGGTAAGAGCAGCATCTCCAAGCTGCTGCTGCATCTCCTGCTCCAAGGATTTACTGTTGTGCAGCCTCAGTGGAGCTGCAGAACCCCCTGAACTAACAGAGTTATTATTTATTTCGGTAACAAACCTTTTTCAGAGTCTTGGCAATTAACTGCGACGATGGCAGCAGGACTCCTGCCCTTGCCTTCCCATTGCTCCATCCATACCCACAGCTCTCCTTGGCAACTTCTCATTCCCCTTGCCCTCCTCCAGTACTTGGATTCTGTCTATAAATATGAACCACTTCGGGATTTCTTTATAGAATAGCATAGAAAGATAAATAAATAAATAAAGCTAAAAATGCCTTATTTTTTGCTCCAGAAAAACTAGCAGCAATGGGATGCTGTCCTCTGGGATTTTGTCCTATTGATATTAATCTTTTTGAAGCTGGTATCCATGACTGCCAGTTTCAAAGGTTAATATGCTGCATTTCAGGCAAGCTGAGGTCTTTTTATTTTTATTTTTTTTTTTAATTTGTGATATGGAAATGTGCACCAGTTAATCACTGTGCACCTGCAGAAATGCCTCTAGGCAGACTGGCACAGACTCTGGGCTGTGCCTATAAGGTTTTGGGATCATCCCTAGGCAGGACTTGGGGTGACAAGTCTGGTCCAGTTGAGTAGCTCAAGACAGACCCTGCAAGGTCCAAAGAGGGGTCAGGCAGGGGAGGCAGAGCTGGAGAAGGCAGTTCAGAGCTTAGCTCATATTTGTGGAAGAAATAAGGGAGCTCTGCTTAAAATTTGTATTTGTTCTCCATGGGTCAAATTTTAATTAAATAAGTGTCAGGTCTTGCCAGGTGTCCCTCGCTGATGTGCAGGTCTAGCCCTCAATAACAAACTGCTGTCTGTTGACTAATGCTCGTTCCATGGCTTGGGTGAATTTGGATTACATGGGATGTGTTAGTGCAAACCCAAGGGCTCTCTGCCAAGTATCTACTTCTGACTTACTGCTAGGTACACACTGGTCCTAAATAAACCCTGATCTAGAAAATGCCCTTCCCTGAACCAAAGAGCTCTGAGTATTTTGAAGCCAAGGGATGCACTTTGCCCATACAACAGCACAACAATACGGAGTCAAATCTCCTTCACTGAACTAGTGCCTTTCTAGGGAGAAGCTGCAGTTCAAAACTCACCCACCTGGTGTTATTTCAATAGTCCAGAGCCTCTCCTGGCTGCAGTTTGACTCCTCGTCCATGCAAGGAGGAAATCAGCCCCGACATGGTCTGTCTGTGGTGTGGCTCGGCTGCCTCCCTGCCGAGCACTGGTCCCTAGGTGGCACTCACTGTTATTTTTGGGTTCATTTCAACAAAGGCTGCATAGCTGAGCTTGTCCCCCGCCGAAGGGACAGCTGCCTCTCTGGCCAGCCTGCCTGGTCCTGCTTGGTTTAGGAGGCTGGTGCAAGGGCTTCAACTTCCCCCCGCTGCCCAAACACAGGGGATTCCAGCAGCGTCTCCTGGAATTCCTTAATGAGGGGGAGGCAGTCAAGCCCTCTCCTCTGGTTTTAGTTGTGTCATCTTTTCACTGAGACAGCAGGGGATGAAATCCTAGTAAGTTATTGGAAGCAGGGTGAGCTCTCAAGGTGGTGGAGGTTGGTGTGCTATGGGACAGGCTGTGGCTCCTGCAATGGCTTTTTCCATGGTTCAGTCCATTCCTGGGGTTGTTTCTGGAGCTCAGGCTTGTGCCACACTGATTCTGCCTTTCCCTGAGCCTGCACTACCTGCATTCACAGCATCACCTGTCATTTATTCTCCAGGATTTTTTAAGCACTTTCTCGATCCGTTAGGTGCAGCCACTTGTACGTTTGATACTTCCTACCCATACTTGAGAGGAAAAGTATTTCTCTGCCAGTGTAGAAGCATTCTCCATGTGAACACTGGCTCCTGCAGGCTGCAGCTGACCTCCCCCTCTAATCTTCAGTGGTGCATCTTGGCTGAAATGTGCTTTACACGCTGACTCTAAGCCCTGGAACAAAGCTGACTTTCCAGGGAGCTGTTCTTCCCTGCACTGGCACACAGCCTGGAGAGAGCTGAAGCTCCTCTTCATCTGCTTTATTCCTCTTTCTCCTTGGAGCTCGTCTGCTGTGCTGCAAGACACTGACTCAAGTGAACATCAACTTCACGCAAACTGGTGAAACCCACGGTGGGAGCTTTTTGCATCAATTAACCAGATTCTGGGTGGGATGGGAATTCCTGGGCGTGCACACTTAGTTCCCTCTGCTTTCTCCATCTCCCCAAAAGGGATCCCCATGAGCCAGCCCAGTACCAAAAAGACCTAATGGCCCAAAAAATGGATTCTTCTGCCCGCAGGGGAGGACGCAGAGTTTTAGTTTAGCATCAGTGGCCTTCAAAGGACACAAATTACAGCCAACAAAGGAAAACTCTCCAGTAGAAAACCACACTGAAAAGGATGGAAAAGGCAGGTTGGATTTAGCAAAACTTGAGGCAGACTGCCCTGATGCCAAGTGTGATTCCAATGCCCAAATCACTCATTCTCTTTAACTACAGAGGGTGCTGCTTGGCTCTTTAATAACTCCTCAACAATGAATCGATTGTTGGTTTTGGAGAGTGTTGTATCGGGCTGGACTAGATTTAATCTTTGGTTAATAGTTGATACAGAGCCAAGTGAGTGTGGATGTTCCAGGTTGCCTTCACTGTGCAAACACATGTTGTAGCAAAGCAGTGCAGAGTGTTCTAGTCCTTTGTGAAAACTCCATGAGTTTGCAGTTCAGAGGTGTTTTCAGGAGTGAATTCTGTGCTGGAGAGAGGGGTGGACACAGGAGAAATGCAGCATTAGCTGAGGCATCCCTTCCTTCTGGGTGAATCATTTACCTGGAATATCTTAGTTCTAGATCACTGTTTTACAGGGACACAAAGCTTGAGAAGTCCAAGGGCGGTTTCCTTTCCTCCTCATCCTGGCCTTCTGCTCCCGGCCAGATCAGCACTGCTGATGGTGACAGCAAAACTGGGAAGAGGAGCCAGGGGCAGAGGACCAGGAGCTGGCAAAACTGAGCCACCTGCTCTCCTCCCACCTTGTTTGCTCCTGTGAAATGGCTGCTGCTGCGCTGGATGCTGTCACTCGTGTGCAAAGTGCGTGAACATGGCACAGGAACGGAGTGTGCCTGTTGTGTGTTCACATATGTGTGCATCACACAGCCCCAGCCAGCTCACTGGGAGCAGGAGTGGATAAAGGATTCGGCTGACCAGCTTAATTCCTTTGTTTTCCTAGAATTTGGCATAATCCCGAGTATTCCTCTTCACCTTAAATCCTGCTTGCTCTGGGGGAGGGAGCACCGTGATGCACAATTGCTTTGTTTAGACCGGGAATTCCTCACTGGAGAAGCGAGGAGAGCTCTGTGCCTCTGATTGTTGTGCCAGTAATGCCCCTGGCACGGCGTTCCCTGGCACTGGTGTAAACTGGGAGCCCTGCCTTACAACAAATCCTACCAGTAGGGCATCCTGCGGGACCCGCAGAGCACTGGATCACCTTTCAAAGGATTTGTTCTGTGAAGAACTTACTTGAGCTGGATTTAATCTACTGTCTGGATGCTCTTAGGATGCTCCAGTGTGTCATGCTGAGCTGCTTGTGAGTGCCTGCACATGAACCAGGCAGAGGGCAGGGTTTGGCATCGTCCTCCCTGACCCAGTTGACTTGCACTGACTGAATCCATCAGGATCTGAGTGCTCCCAGTGGCCTTTCAGCTCTCAAGGACCAACCTCTGCCTCAGTGACCCCAAACACGTGCCTAAAATGAATGTAATTCCTCTCCTTATTCCTATATCCAGCAGCTGAATACCACGAAATCCTGATTTACTAAAATAATTCCCAGTCTCTAAATGACTCCTGTAAAGCGACTTAAACCAGCTGTAACTGGGAGAGTTCTTTAAATATTTGCAATCCGGGCTTGGCACGGGGCAAACTGTTCTTATAGGGAAGAATTTAAGACATTTCCATTACTTCCTATGGGATTTCAGAGGTCAGTTTGGGGCTGTGTAGGAGGGAAAAGGTTAGAAGCAAAGTCAGTGGCTTACAGAAGTGTGGTGGTGATGGGTGTATTTCCCTGTGCACAATAATGGTGGTTTTGGGGTTTTTTCCCCTTTTTTATCCTTATTTTCTGCTTCCTACAGAAGGAGCTTTGGCTTAAATCCCTCTGCCCCAACAGAGCATTTTTCAGGTGCTCTCATGGCACAGACCAAGTTCCTCTTTTCATACCTGATAGCTCAACTTTTTAGTTTCTCTTTCTTTAGCTTTGAAGCTCCTCCTTCCACTTGAGCTCTCAGCCATTTGTTTGGGGCCTGGAGAGGTGACAGCAGCATCCTTTGCCCTCGTGCACAGCATGTCTGCAGCTTGCACTAGTGCTGCTCCCTGTGGATAAATGCTTCACCTGGGAAATAATGGCTCAGAATGCTGCTGCTCTCGGGTCTCAGCTGCTGGCAGATGGAGTTGGGGATCATCTGGTGATCCCAGAGCAGTGGATGATGCGCTGTGTGGTGTTAAATCGCTGCTTTGATGAGAAGTTTTTGTTGCCCTGGTCTCTCCTCCACTTAATCTGCAACCAGCCGACGATGAAGTGATGTGGGTTTGTTTGCTTGTTTTTTCTTAATTGCAAGAAGCTGCTGCCATCCAAAAATTGTGGTTTCTTTGCTCGGTGGTTTTCTCCTCCAAGCCCTTTGGACTCGTGTTTCTCATCTGTTTTCAGCCCACCCCTGGATGAGCAGCAGCAGTTGTGGTGGGTCAGCACCAAACATCTGAGGCTCCTCCCGTGCACAGCCCGGGCCATTAAAACGTGTTAATTTATTGCTGTGGGGAGTGAAGTCAGAGCTTCAGGGCACGTTTCAAGGGAACTGCCTGTCCCCAGTGTAGGAGCAGCGACTTGCAGCCGCCAGACCTTTCCCAGCTTGTGTCTTTTAATCAGATGTGCTCAGCTGGGTCCAAGGAAACCACCAGATAGTCCAGATTTTAGGTGAAAATACCTGTCTTCCCTCTCATTTAAGGAGCTTTTTTCAAGCAGTCTCAACACTGAGGCAAAGGGGAGCTGCCCCATTCTTTTTGAGTTGAGTGTCCTAGACATATAAAGGAGAATGGGCAAACAGCTGCAAGGAGCATGTTAATTTTTCAGAAAACTGGGGGGTTTTAGCTCCCATTTAGCACAAGTGCCCTCAGTGTGAGTGGTCCTTGCTAGGTCAGTACCAGTGAGGGCTCAGCATGAGGATGGAGCTGTCCCAACCAGGGTGTGCATCAGCCCGGGGTATTATCTGCTGATGAAGAGGCAGGGCGGTTGCTCTTAATCCAAGCAGAATAATGTGCCAGAGAGCTTAATTCTCTTCGGGAAACAAACAGAGATGCCTCGGTGCCAAGCGTCCTTTGGGATTGTGCAAATGTTTGAGGGGGGTTTGGCCCCCCGAGCTGGGCAGGCTGGCAGCAGCCTCGCTGGAGCCTGCGGGAGCGCCGATGGCGCTGGGCAGCGTTTTGCTCTGATGTACGTAGCGGGGAGAGCTGGACGGCTCTGGCTGAGAAAAATAACCGATTATAATTTGGCTGTGGGTGAGGAAAAGCCAGTCCTTGCCATAGGTGCGGGACTGCAGAGCAGGGGCAGGTCTGGCTCCTCGGCGGGGCTGTGCCGGGCTCCTGGGGGGGGGTTCTTGTTGACCAACTGCTCCCCATCTCAATTATCGCTTTTTTTTTGGCTTGCCATCCACCGACTGAGGCAGTACCTGAATGGCCTTATGCTTTAAAGAAAAAAAAAAGGGATTAAAAAATATAGTAATAAACTAAAGAACACCCCGGCACCCCCGCTCCTTTCTTCATCCCTCCCACCTCCTTCATCCCGCCCCCCCCTTCGTTCATCTCCTCCGGGTCTCCCTGCAGAGCTGGGCCACAACTTTCTCTGGGAGACAGCGAACTGTATTTAAAATCTAGGTCAGGGAGGAAGGGGGAGTGGTACCGGCGGGCAGGGCCCCTCCTTGCCCCGTTCCTACCGGTGCCGTGCGGCGCCAAACCATCGCTCCCCCTCCCCTCCACCATCGGTTTACCGGGGAGGGGGGGTGTTGTCGGCATCATTTCAGCCTCCCCTCGCAGGGGTGCGTTTGTGGCGGGGCTGAGCGAGGCGGGACCGGGCAGCCTCTCAGGGCCGCCCGCGGGAGGGAAACGCGAGGGGAAGGGAGGGGGGAACCATGAGGGGGCGCGCGCCCGCTCCCCCCGCCCGCCCCGCCGGCCGCGGGTTCCCCTCAGCCAATGGCGAGGCGGTGCCAGCGCCCCGCCCACCGCCCCGGACCAATGAGAACTTACTACAGTGTTGTGGGGGGGGAGAGGCGGGGCCGCGCGGGGCTGGGGGGGGCAGAGCCGCGGGCGGCGGCGGCGGGCGCGGAGCGGCGAGAGCGGCGGAGCCGGGCGGGGAGCGCGGCGAGAGCGGCGAGAGGAGAAGAGAAGCGGCGGCTCTGGGCTGGGCACGGCACGGCCCCCGGGGTGAGGGGGCCGGCACCGCAGCGCGGGGCTCTGCGGGGCCCGGCGTGAGAGAGGGGCGGCGGGCGCCGCGCGCGCGCGCGCGGGGGCGGCCGGGTAAGTGCTGGAGCGCGGGAGCGCGCGCGCGCGGCCTTGGCGCGGCGGGTCCGTGTGTCCGTCTGCGTGTCCGCGTGTCCGCCAACGGCGGGGCGGCGCGGCCCCCTGTGCGGGTGGGCACGTGTGCGTGCGCGTGTGTGTGGCTGTGCGCGGGGTGCGTCTGTGTCCGCACCGGGTGTGGATGTGTGTGTGTGTGTGTGTGTGTGTGTGTGTGTGATCTGTGTTCGCACTGTCTGAGCTCCGAGCCCCTGTGCGGGTGCGTGGGGTGCTGGAGGGTGCACGCGTGGTCTGCACGGGCACCGCGCGCGTGTGTTGGGCGGGGGGGGGGTTGTGCGGTGCGGCTGCTGCGGGCTCTGTGCGTGTGTGCGCGGTGTGTCTCTGTACAGTGTGTGCGCGGTGTAGCTGTGTTTGTGTGTGTGTGTGTGTGGTGTGTTCGCACCAGGTGGGCGTTTGCACGGTGTATCTGTGTTTGCATGGCACGTTTGCACTGCGTGCGTGTGTACTGTGTGTGCGCACACTGGGTGTTTGCGCGGTGTATGTGTGTCTTTGCGTGGTGTATCTGTGTTTGCGCGGCAGGTTTGCGCTCTGTGTGTGTGTGCACGGTGTGTCTGTGCATGGTGTATACGTTTGCACTGTGTGTGTGCACCGTGTGTCCGTGTTTGCACTCTGTGTGTGTGTGCACGGCTCATGTGTGAGCGCTCCCGCCGTGTGTCATGGAGAACTGGAAACCGAAAGGCTGAGGCTCAGCCCGAGGCAGATCCTGCAGGAGCCAAGAAACAGGGATAGCGGGATGGGGACACAGCGCAGGGGAGCTGGCAGCCGGTCACTGGGGCAGGGGGTGCCTGGGGGCTGCCGTGGCCGAGCCGGGGTCCCCCGCTCTGCCCAGAGTCCATTGTGCAGGAGGAGGAGGAGGAGGAAGGAGACATGGCGGGGAAGGGCTGGCGGGGAATTGCTCCGGGCTCTGTAAACCCACGGGGACCTGCTCACCCCCCCATGGGACAAATGTGGGTGCCGTGGTCTGGCACCACCGGCCAGGTGAAGGCTCTTTCCCGGCCGTGCATCCCACTTCCCTCTGAATTCCAGCTCGGGAAAACACCTCAGCCCGCTGGGAAGCGACGCTCTCCAGCTAACAGGATTTTCTGCCAAGGCATATTTTTATTTCCCATCTCCAGAGGGGCACCGTTCCCAATGAAAACAGCTCCAAAGGGTCTGGAATGAGTTAAAATCCAGCTCGACCACCTCTGTGAGTGCTGTGGCTGCAAGTGTCCCGGGCCCTCGCTTCCGTTTTTCTTGGGGAAACGAAACTTGCTCCCCCTTTGTGTGCTGAGAGGGCTGTGTGTGGTTTGGGGGGGCTGGTTTTGGGCAGGGGCCGACGGCCCTCCCTGCTGGGGGTGTGTAAATGGTTATTCAAGAATAGCATGTTTGGCAGCAAAGAGAAAATGTCTTAGAGACGGTCCAAATCCTGGGGCAGGTGTTGTGCTGTTTCAGTTATATTTCTGTGTGTTATAATTTAATTAAGGTACCGGAGAAGCAAAGCAAAATAGGTCTCTTCCAACGCAAACTATTCCATGAAAATCTTATTTCTGAGCAGCACCACAAGCTCAATTTTTGCCTTACCTTGCTCTTTCTGTTTAGTATTTTAAGCCTTCAAAACACACTGGGTTTCGTTTGCCTTAGTTTGGTAGATCTGGAGGGATGGTCTTTGAATTAGTGATTATTCTTACTCACAGCTGAGTTGCTGAATGTAAAAATAATCTCTGTAAGGTCTCAGGGGGTGGAGAACACTCAGGGTCTGGATGGGGGATACAGAGGGGCTCTGCCTGGCTGCTGTCACTGCCCTGGTGCTGCGGAGTGCAGTTCCTTTCACAATAAGCTGACTCGTGTGTTGCTGCTCCCTTCGCTTCAAGGCTGCTTTAAGGAGGTCCAAAGTAGGTTTTTTTCCTTTTTTAATGGCTGGTCCAACTGTATTTTTAATGACTCGAAGCTTTTCCTGCAGCGTTGTGGTGGTTGTTAAGGGCTGCCCTGTCCTACAATTGTACTCTTCCTGTGTGTCTCATGTCAGTGGTGCTGACACACTTGATGTTTATATTTTGCATCGTGCCAGCCCCTGGCATCTTCAGCTATGTTTCTGGGATGATTTGGAGCGTTGGGTGTGATTCAAAAGGCAGTGGGGTCCTTTGCATATCTCTGCTGCCATGGCCTTAATAAAGAAGGTGAGGATTTTCTAGGATTCCCATGGACAAACATAATCTGCTGTGGAAGGTAAATATCAGGATAAACATAGCGCTCCTTACCGTGAAAACTCAATTAGAGCCTTATGAAACAGAGAGAAGGATGATTATTTTTCCCCTAACATAAACACATTCGTTATTTCCTCTATCAGTTTACATTAGGAGAATGGAAATTACCTGTGTTTTCCTCTGATCTCACGATTGCAATTAAAAACAAATAAGATTATCAGACGCAAAGCATTTGCAGGGAAAGCAACACTCCCGAGGAGGGAGGACCATTCTCGGCCTGTTTCCAAACACTGTATGTTCCCAAAGCCTAAAAAAAATGCTTCAGACAGTGACACTCCAAACCTACAGCTCCTGGCTCTGGCATCTCCCTGCCAACTGCCCGTGCTCCGCATGAGCGGCCACGGGATTTTTCACTTGACAGCGTTTGATTTTCAAAAAGTGGTAAAACATGTCTCTCCCGACGCCCCATTTACTGCTCGTTGAGCAGATATTAGAATGGATGGGAGGTGGGGAAGTGGCTTCTCTAGTGAGCAACCAACCACCCCTACAAATTCATTCATTAGCCATCAAAGTGTTGCCGTGCTGGGGTAGCTTGCAGGGATGTTGGGATGCTCCGTGTGCTTTGATATGTTGATGGCAGGATGATGATGATGTGAATGTGGTGTGTAATGTGCTGGAATAAAGTTGTGTGTACAGAGGGTTGCTGGTTGAAAGCAGTGGCTCTGTGCTATGTTTTCACCAGGAGTTGTTTAGCATCTCAAAGGAATCTTGGATTTTTGGGGTCAGCAAGTGAACCTCCTGCTGTTCATCCTCAGGGCAGTTCAGTGGAGGTGTTGGCTGTCTGTCCACAGCATTTGGCCAGGAGTTTCTCCTCAAACACCTTTCCGTGTGTTCTCCAGTAAGGAGTGTGTGCTGAGAGCCTCTTCATTTGGGAGAACTGTGTCAGAACCTGTTCCACTGCAGAGAGGGTTTTTCTCAGCCCTTTACTGCCATATTGCACCTATTTTTGGAAGAAGCCTGAGAAGTCAGTGATCCTCGGATATCCTGTGCCCATGGTGGGTGGGAAAGCTCTGGCTCTCCCCAGGTGTCTGGGTGAGGGATCCCTGCTCCCAGTGGGAGCTTCCCATCCTGCTGTGGATGGAGGCACGTGTGGGGCTGCAGTGGGGAGCTGGAGCTGGGCTTGTGTTGATGTGCCTCACTGGGTCAGTGCCTGGGCTTGCTGGAGCTGCTTTTACGTCCCAGGGAATAAGCTGTGATCAGTCTGAGATGTTGCTTTAAAAGGGGAGTTTGAGGGCCCTGCAGCAGCCCCATGGATGCAAATAATTTCCTACCATCAACCTGACTTTGTGCTTTTAAACTCCTGGCTTCTCCCTGCTCATGGCTCACCCTGTGCAACTTCCTTGGAGCGTTAAGAAATGGCAGCTGCTCAGGTTGTTCAGGCTCCAAGCTGTGTTTTGTTGCTGTCCTGCATCTCTCTGGGGAAGCTCCAGAGAGCTTTGCATCGGGAGTGGAAATTGCACCCTGGGCCTGGGGATCTTTTGCAATGATTGTTCTGCTTTCTTGGTGCTTGGCTTTTGCTGTAATCCTGTGTAGATTAAGCAGAGGGCTGTACGTAAAGATTTCCCTTTACGTCTCATCTACTACTGTTTTGATCAGTATTGTGGTTCCTTAAGTTGCAAAGAGCTGTAGGATGCTGCATAGCAGGGATTTATCTCTGCCCATCGGATGGATTAGGTAGGAATGTTCATGGCTTGTACTTAATCCAGATTAATATTATTAGTTTCTTTACGTTCAGTCGGTTGTTTACGCTTGTTTTTCTGTTTATGTGAATTTTTGCTTTTGTAATTCCCCTCACATTGTGTATTAAAAGCAAATGCTTTTAATTTGGCCGCATAGATGAACTAAATCTCTTTTTCTTTTTTTTTGTAAAGCAGTTCCACAGAGAGGAAAATTGTGTGGGCTTGGGGGGTGTGTTCAGGAAATTGTACTCTTCCAGGGCATGCTCCTGCAGACCCTGCTGCATTTCTGATCTGGGCTTTTTAAACAAATTCCCATGCCAGCCTGCTTTAGCTGCTGTGCTCAGAGCAAACATCGACAACAGTGGGTTGTAATTTATAATTTATAAAGTCTCACAGCACTTGAACTCTGATGCTTTTGGAGGGGACTGAGGATGTTGTACCTCCCTGATCTCAGTGGAGAGCCTGAAAGCTGTGGGAAGAAGAGCAGCTCCGGGAGGTGTTTCTCCTTGCGGGTGGTGGGAGAGCTCCGGCATTGGGTGCTTCCTTCCCACACACGAATTTTTGGGGAGCAGCCCCATCCATCTGCTGGTGAGCGTGAGTGCCATGGGATGTCAGCCTGGCTTCCCAACAGGATCACGCCATGGAATAACCCTCCTGAGGAAACCTTGGAGCCCAGACCTGGGGAGGAGCTTCGCTCTGCCCAAACCGAGTCCTACTCGTGTCGTATCAGCTCAGCCTGAGTTGTAACTGCAGCAAACACACTGTGGCTGGAGCTTGGGAATGGGAACATGGTTTGGAAGCAGCAGGAGAAGAATTGGGCTAGTTAGCTGTTTCTGTGAAAACCACAATTCCTTTGAACCCGTGGGTCACCGGTTGTAGGCTGATTATTCCCCCCCTTCCCCGCCCCACGTAACGTGCGTGTGTGAGAGAGATAATTAAAAGCTTTTAGTTAAATAAATAACTAAGCTGCTCACGCGGCTTTATAGTAGAATTGCAGAGCCAAACCCTTAGAGGTGGAAGATGGCGCGTGCTGCTGCTGGTCCCGCAGCATCTCCCGCCTCTCCGTGCTGGAGCGGGCTTGGAGCGTGATTCCATATGGACTTTTCCTCCCCTGGGGCTTGTGTATCACTGAACGTAAGAGTGAGCTGGATGTAAGTGGGGACAGTCCCATCCCATTGTGTCCAGGGCCTCGGGCTGTATTTTATTCCCTGCTATTCAAACTCTGCTCCGAAGACGGGATTAATAATTCCCGCCCGGCTTCATCTGCGGTGCCTGTGTGCAAATGGATCAAAAGCGTGAGCTGGTCTTTGCAATTCTCTGGTGAGATGGGGCTGGATGCTCCAGGACAGCTTGAAGGGTGGGTTGGTTTTATCCCTTTGACACAGAGCACGATGGAACGTTTCATATTCCAGCCCCGGTTTCTGCCTCCGTGAGCTGCCCGCGGTGCCTCGAGCCAGGCACTCGGAAAATGAGAAACATGCAGCTGGTGACCATTCCTGGGGAGTTTTAGGAGTCATTTGTCATTGGGCAGGGGCTGGTTCATGGAAGGGTAAAGATCTTTCAGCTCCGGTTTAGCTGCCCTAGCCAGGAAATATTTCTCCTGCAGCCCTGCCTTGCTGCTGCCTTCCAGTTCCTGAAACAATGGATAAGGGAGTTCTACAACCAATTTGATAGAATATAAGAGGTGTAGAGGCAGCTCAGGGTGGCATTTTGCAGTCTGACAAAAAACCCCCCTTGAATCCCCGAACAAAAACTGGTCTGTCCTTTAAATTCTGTGTTCTGTGTGCACACAGTGTTCTAGTCCTGCTTGTAAAGGCACATATCCAGCCAGTGTCACCTTGACCTGCACATCAGACACGAGCTGGTGGGACCCTCCAGGGATGCAGCCCCTTGGAAAAGAGCAGTGATGAGCTGCCATCCTCCCTGGACCAGGGAGCTCTCCTGTTCTTCATGTAAATGAAAACTCAGCTGCTCATTTTGTCTGAAAAGTCTTGAAATCCAGCATTAGGCCAAAGTTTTCTGTCCCAAGTACCTGTTTGGCAACTGTTGGCTGGCAGTGATTGACAGGCAAGATGGAAATTGTGGGTTAAAATTGTGTGTGGGTTGTTGGTATGAAGTTAAAAAAAAAAAGTCACCTAACCAGCATCTCCCTTTCTCCTGTGTGTGTGTAAGTGTGCAGAGGTAATAAAAAGGCCATTTATCTTCTAAACATGCCCTGACACAGGCAGAGGATGTGTTCTCAAGCTGCTTGCAGGAGGAAGGGGGCACATTCCATGCAAGAAAACAGAGTTTTTAGGATTCAGTGGCCAGTATTAAAATTTGAGCAGTGAGAAACCAGGTGGGATGAATACCAGGCACTTCCCTGGTGTTCCTCCATCCCAGGGAACAGCAGCACTGCATCCACGTCCCTCCATCCCTCCTGGGATCGGTGCTGGTGGCTGATGCTGATATCGCTGCTCTTTTATCTCCCACTGCCAACTTGAAAGTGAGTGTGTGTGGTGAGCAGCTCCTGAGAGTCTTGGTGAATAAGCACATCCAATAGCAACGTGGTAAACTTGGTGTGGGATGCCTGGTCCAGCTCCTGGGATAACTTCCATCGAGGACAAGCTGGAAGCGTCTGGGGCGTGGGGAGGAGTCCGGCTGCAGAGAAAATGCCCATTTTCAGTGTTTGTACATAGCTCTAGTCACAAAGGTTTAAGGATCCCTACACTTTCTTGGAGAGGGGAAACAACTAGAAAGAGGAAGTATTTTGGGAGGGAAAAATGCAGGGTAAATATACGTTGCTTTTCTGTGGATTTTCATGTGCAGCCTGGCCCCTCCTGGGTGTTTAAACATGATGGAAAAGAGCTCTTGCAGACACATGGGTTTGCTGACTTAATCACACAGATGAGCTGGCTTCATTCTCTGGGGGGTTCTGAATAATAATTTAATATTGTAGGGGACAGGCACAGGATAGACCCTGGAGAAAGGGGTTTATCTGCAGTGGGAGCAACTCCATCAACAAGGGAAGGGTGTGCTGGCGACAGCAGGGAAATGGCCACGTGCTGAATTCCTCTGATACCTCTTCCAGCGTGTGTTGTTGGAGGAAATAGTTTCTTCAGACTTCTCCTGGAGCTTTTTGTTGTTGTTGTTGTAACTGCTGCTTCTGTTATTTCCATCCTGTCCACCTCTATGCCGCCTTCAAAAAACACTTCCTTTGTTTATGGGCGGCTGTATCAGTTTGTTTGCTCCCGCCTGTCTCTGCACTTCCCTCCTCTCCCCTGGGAAATGGTGGAATAAAGCTGGGGTTGCCTGATGAGGTCAGAGCAGCCATTGTGCCCATCCTCGTGCAGGATGCCCCTCTCTCCAGTGAGGTTTGAGGTCCTCACTGAGGTTTGAATATCCCCTTGATAACAAGAACTGAAGGGACTTGCTGTGCCTGAGTATGTTCATGTCAAAAAATGGCCTTTTTCCCTCGCTCTTGCACACTGGAGCAAGGTTTTTTTGTGTTTTATTTTGTTCTGAAGCGAGGTGCTTTGAGTAGCTGGTGTCTCCCATCCCCTCAGTTTTGGGACACCAGTGTGGAAATATTCCTCATCCTAGTTCAGGTGCTCTTGCTCCCACCTGCAAACACCCATCAGATGCCAGTGGGAAAACCAGCAGCGGCAGGGACAGCGTCAGTGGTTCGTGTTTTGCAGCCGCTGCTCTTGGCTTATTTAAAAATGATGATTGACTCTCTTTATGCACCCTGGTGATGACAAATGGTGATATTCCTTTTGCAGAGATGTGGTTTATTAAAAAAGGAGTTCCCCTTGCATGATGAATCGAGAGGGAGAGCTGGGGGGGAACTGGATCCGCCAGCGTTCCGTGCCCGCGCGCGTCTGGAGGCAGGAATGGGAGTAGATAATGGACATGAGGGATGAGTTGGGCAAAGAAAGGAGACTTGCAATTACAGAAAAAAATTGATATTTCACTGTGACGCTTTTCTTGCAGGTTTATTTCTTTTTATAATTGAGGTGGACTCTCCAGCATGAGCCTGATTGTTACACAGGTGGGGTTTGATCCACGCAGTGCTAATCCCAGCACAGGCCAGTGATCTAGGGATGCACATATGTTGCATTACAGGCAACATATGCAAATAGGGTGGAATTAAACTTTTTTTTTATACTTTTTTGAAGTATCTGAGCTGCATCTGTGCCAGTGATAAGGTTCCCTGCAAACACAAGTGAGGGAGCAGGTGCCAGCACCCCAAAGGTTGCAAGGTATGCACGGAGCTCATCAGTGTCTCGTTGAGGTACCAACCTGATTACAGGGTTGGCTCTGTTTGCTGGGGAGAGTGGTTGTACATTAACCATTTCTCATGATTTCTCAGCACACACAGTTGTAAATCACTCCTGTGGTAGGAGCAGATGCGAAAAGCCCTCAGTTCCTGTGCAGCTCCTGCCTGGGCCTTTGAAAATACAATTGTGAAGAAACAAAGAACTCTGCCCTTTTGATGTATTAACTGTAAAATAAACTGGAAAATTGTAGCTAGATTGTGCTTGTTTTGGAAACAGTGTAACCTTCTGAAGCTTCTGACTGTGGCAGAAAACCAAGGAGTGGTGAGTTATAGTGAAATTAAGCTTTGATTAATTGTAACTTTTGTAGCACTAGAAAAACGTCTTGGTTTAGGTGAAGAACACTTGTTTTTTCATTAAAAACACCTGTTCTAATAAATTTTCGAGCTGGTTGGGGGGAGAAGACATCAAATGGAGCTGCAGCCGTGCACCTCTTGAAGCAGGAGGTTTGTGAGTGGGTTGTTCCTGTGTTACCTCAAGGGTCTGCTCGTATTTTTCCCCCGATTCCCGTCAGCAGAAACGCTCCCTGAGAAAATATTTTGAGACATTTACAGAAAACAAGTGGAGAGGGAAAATCACAAGCCTCTCTGTTGGAAAACATCATCATCAGAGCTTTGCTAATGGAGCAACAGCATTTGGGATTTTGGCTGCACCCCACGACGCCGACCGTCAGCCAAACCCAGCAGTCGCTCAGTTCCACATCTCCAGAGGAAACACCAACTGAGGAACATGCAGTTTTTGTCTGTTTTTCCGAGTTAATCTCCTTGCCTTGCTTTCCCACCCCTGGATTGTGGTTTTGCCTAGTCACAAGGTGTTTCATGGGTGCAGCAGTTCAGGTGCTGCGAGTCAGAGATGTCTGGGGATGAGTCATTAGAGCTCAGGATGGGGCAAGTTTGTTGAAAACAACCTGGGAGAACCCCAGGCTTTGCACAAGCTTAAAATTAAGGATTGATTTCCAGACACAAAAAGATCCAGACCTCTTGGTATCGGCAGCAATGAGCTCTTTGATGGTGCTTTGGGAAATATGCTTGAAATTTGTTGCCGTGTTTTAAAGAAAAATATATCTTTGCTGCTCCAAGCAGTGAATTATAATTTTTTTTAAAATGCAAATTGGAAAAAAATGCAAATTGGAAAAAAATTCAGCTTGGAGCTGTGCAGATATTTGATTTTCAAGTTGATAATTTGTCACACAAGTAATGAGCCAGTGTGGTACCCGGCACAGTCCCTTATGGCTTTTGCAGTGATCATATGTGTGATCTGCACTTACTGTGGGGAAAAATGGATGTGACACTTACATTTTAGTAGGAGGACTGTGTTTTTGGGTTGAATCACTGTAAATGGGGATGTGTGTGTTTCATCTGAAATCCGAGATCCACCCATCTGGCATTAATGCAGCGTTTGGGATCAGCCACCTGCAGCAGGAGCCTGTGCAGCCATTCCTGATTTCCCAATGGCACCAGCGTGTTTGTGCTTGTGTAGCATCTTCCTGTTTCCAACCATGCTGGAAGTTGGGTTTGCTGCCTAAAATGAACTCCTGTAACGTAGCAGCTTGCTGGGTGACCACTAATTGAGTTAATTGCTGCCCTTAATATGAAATATATTGTGGGTTAGAGAGGCACGTTCTGCTGTCCCACAGGACTCGACTGATGCAGTTCCAGGCATGGGACAACTCCCTGTGTCCCCGTGCAGGCACGTTCCTTATAGGAGCAGTTCATGCCACTGCAGTGTTCCCTCTTGATGCTGCAGTGGGATCTCCAAGCCCTACTGGAGTTATTCACCTTTTTATTTTTCCTCTTGTATGTAGAAGTCTCTTCCCTGCCGTTGTCAAGACTGAGTTTTGCGTTGCTGTTGGTGAAACCCTTTGAAAGTGCACCACACCACGCAAATTAAAATGCACACTTTGAGCAAAAAAATCTAACATTTGATAAAAAATGAGTAGATAATCGTGGTGAAGTGCTATTTCCTTCTGGCACGTCGCTATTTCACACAGTGGCACTGCGTTGTGCAATAGAGATCTATTTGTAGAAAGGAAAAGAAGAGGCCAGAGCTTACGGGATCTTTCTCAAAGTCCTACAGAAGGATGTCTTTCACCAGGGGGATTATTAAATCTGAGCAATGTGAGTTGCAAAATATGACTTCTTGCACTGCTGCCTGCAGATGCCAGTGTGTCTGTGAAGGCTCTGCCAGCTGCAAAGGGTCGTTCCGTGCCGTTCCCGAAGGCTCACGCTGTGCTCCCAGATCCCTGGGCTCTGCCACAGGCAGTTGTTTTGGGTTTTAACCTTCCAGGTCCAATGTTAATGCCTGAAAAGCTCAAGTCATGGTATAAAGTGACCTGTGCTTGGAGGGTGATGGTTTTCAGGTGTTTTTCTGTATTTTGGGGAGTTTGGGGTCTCCATCCTCCTGTTTTTGGCTGGTTTTCCAAAGGCACTTAGAACTCAATTGCATTTATACAGCGCTGGCTGCTGTTACTGATGTGTGCCCCACATCCCCTGAGTTAACAACCCCAGTCCTGAACTGCTGCTGTGTTTTATTGAATCCCAAAGGAGAAAACAGATATTTAGTGCTGTGGATGCTGGGGGGGATCCCAGGGGCTGCTGAGATCTGGGCGGTGAGGCTGCAATGACCTTCTGGTGTTTCACCAAACCTCCTCTCCATGCTCGGGGCTGTTATTCCACCACTGAGACCAGGAATCTGTGTTTCTTCTCCCAGAGGAGAGGCTGGTCCTGGATGCCAGCAGGTTTGAAGCTCCGTGCAGCGCAGCCGGCAGCAGCCTCGTGCGCAGGGTGCTCTGTAATTAATGTCGGCTCTTGAGCGCCGAGTAATTGGGAGCAGTAATTGGATGGTAGCTTAAGAGCAGGAGCGTGGTTAAATAAACCAAACAGGCTTGCAGTTGTAGTGTCAGCAGGTAAAACTCCTGGGAAACAGCAAATCCACATGGCAGTGACAGGCGGCGCGAGCGAGGTCTGCGCTCAACGCAGGCGCTCCAGAGCAAAGGCAGCGACCCGGAGCGTGCGGAGCAGAGCAGGACAGGTCCTCTCCTCCTTCCCCGGGTGCTGAAGAGGGGGCACAACCCGGTAAGGCAGATATTTTTTAAGCATCTCCCATGCTTAGGAGCAAGAGAATGAAATGTTCTTGTTTTGGAGTTGTAGGTCACTTCAAAAGAATTTTTGCGGCTTGTTTAGTTGGGGAGCCGGAGCGAGCTCAGGCTGTGCAGCGGCATCCTGAACAGAGACCAGCTCGTTGCATTTGTTTCTGTCTTGTTTTTGCTTTTTGTTCTTAAACCACATTTCTTACCACTGCGAGGGCTGCAAAAACCAACCTGCTTTCTGCAGCTGGTGTAGCATTTTCTCTACTCTCATTTTCCACGTGCCCTGCTCACAGCTTGCACCGTCGAGGAGGTGCCTTGGAGCGAGCTGAGCCTGCTCAGACCTTGTGTGCACGTTCATTGTTTTCATCTTACAGAGGAACAGGTGACCATTTACCTTCAGCTTGTGTATGTAGAAGGAGAACCTGAAGGAAGTGCAGAGGAGGTGGTTTAAGGATGTGTTTATTGGAGGAGCAAAGAGCTGGTTTGGCAGGAGCCGCCTGGCCGGGGCGCCTGGGTGAGCTCACTGATGCTTTTTGCTCTCTCCACTCTTTCCCCCTGGCCTCGTTTGAAGGGTCTCCTCATGGCAGTTTTAACCTGAACAATGATATCACCAGAGCTTGCAGAAAAGAGGATTTGTGTGGCATTTTATTCCCTTGTGCTGCATGAATGTGAATTTCAGCAATATTGTTGTGTGGCTCCTGCTGTCAGCAGCACTGTGAAAAGAGCGGCTCACTTGTCTGGAATTGTGACTGTGGGACTCGCAGCCCTTCAGCAGCACAGTTTTAGCTGGGGCTCTCCATGTAGTCTTCAGTCCTGGGTGCTGGGCAAGACCAGTAGGTTTTGAGTCCAAAATACTGAGGGTAATATGGTTTATTCTTAATTTTCTGTTGTTTTTGGTACTTGATAAATACCCGAGACCCTGTGAGTCTGCAGAGCTTTCAGCTGGATGAGGCACTGTTGGGCTCAATGAGGCTTCAGCTGTGCATGAGGCAATTGCACAACTGGGATTTAAATATAAAAAAGGGAAAAATAAGCAAAGCTTCTCCAAAAAAACATGTGGTTGTTCTTCCCGCCGTTATATCGTCGGGGGGAGGGTGTGCACACACACAGGCACACACTTCCAATAGAGTAAGGATTATTTTGAGACCTAACTCACAAAATAAGTATCAATGGGATGCTAAATTGTGTACACAAGGCCAGTAGCTTATCCAGAAAGCACCACTATCCTCAGCTATGATTTATTTTAACATGGAGAGATTTAAGCCAGCTGGTGTTTTCTGCATATGCTTTATCCCTACTAAAGGAAATACTTGGTCTTTAATGGCTTTTCACTTGTATTCAAATATTGCAGTGTTTAAACAGTTGGGAGATGTTTGCTGTTGTCTTCTCAGCTGGTTGGTGGCCAGCAGTGTCCTGGCTGTGCCATGGCAGGTGTGTGCCGGCACTGGTGGGAGTGGAGAAAGCTGATTTACAACTTCCAAGTGCTGCCCCAGTTTCTCATGTCCACCTGTCTCCATGCCCAGGCTCCCTTTAGTGCCCTTGGGGATATTAAGCTTCTCCCAGTGTGGTGTTTAATGCAGGATGAAAGGGAGAAGATTGGAGGGAAAGGTGTGTGTGGGTGGGGATCCTGGGCAGCCCCTGGAAGTGGGGAGAGAAGGTAGGAGGGGATTGAGGGGTGGTGGAAGGCAGAGAGGTGTAGTGCAGCTGGACAGGAGGGTGGGAGACATCCTTTTACTGCATGTTGTCCATGGAGCTCCTGGGTGGAGCTGTTTGGATCAGCAGGATTAAGTGTGGCTGGAGGGGAAGGTGCCGCAGTGTTTTGTTCACAAACACGAGGACCATCCAGGAGCACCAGGGTGAGACTCAGCACTAGCACTGGCCTGGTGTGCTGGGTGGCAAAGGTGGGCGTTGAAGAAGTAAAAAATACCTCTTGAGAGCTGGTGAAACGTGGCATTGCTGCTGTTTGTTCAGTGAAATCACAACCCACAACGCCCTCCCACACCAACCCATCCAGCACAGAAAGGAGGGCGGCAACCGAAAATATGAACAAACAGCCCCTGGATGTGGGTGCAAAATGTGTTTCTGACCCCTCCCTGCAGTGCTGAGCGTGAACACAACTTCCTTTTCCTTTCTGTAGTCTGAAGAAAGCAATGTTTGTGCAAATTTCCTCCATGCAAATGATGGCAGCGACCCTGGGCTGATGCCCGAGCTGAGCTGTGGGCACCAACGTGGATCCTTACTTGGGTCTCCAGCGCTGAAAGAAACCTCACAACACCATCTTGCCTTCCATCCCGTTTTTTAAATCAGTGCTCACCCTTCCCCCCAAGATGATATTTAATATCCTGCTCACTATTTCCTACTGCTGATAGGCCAGGCTGGAGCTCAGCTGCCGTGTCCTGGTGAGCCATTAGTGCATCCGGGTGGGATCCGGGGCAGTAATTCAAAGCAGGAGTGAGCACAGGCTCCCTGTGGGATAACTCTGCCATGGCTCTGTGGGCAGGCAGGAGGTGTCAGCGTCATTAGTTTGGTTCTGCAGCAGAAGTGGGGGTGATAAAGTGCTCGCTGGGTGTTTGCTCTCCCAGAGGATCAAAGGGATTCCTGGCAGCTGAGCAGCTGAAATTAAGCACCCCGTTAACAGAGCTTTGGAATGGTGATGGACCAAAATCACCGTGTTAGGCACTGAAATATCACCCCTTGATCCCATGGGACAACAGTGAGAGGATTGCCTGAAATGGATGGTCGCTTTTTTGCTGTAAACTTCTGATAGCTGCGCTCCCACTCTGCTGCCTCAGACTGCCAGGGGTTTCTCCGTGCTGGAGTCGCCTGAACCCTGCCAAAGAAACAGGTGATTATTTAATGAAAATGGCATTCCCAAGCTGTGTGTCTTGTTAAAGCATCCGGAACGTCGTGTTGTGTCTTCTCCCCGCTGGTGACACAGCGCAGCCAGTGTGGGAATGACGGCAATTTTGATTCAAAGCCATCTCCAGTGAAAATGGTTGTTTGTAAATGTGTTGCATCAGATGTGTCAATGGATGTAATTAAGGAATGAAGGCTGCTGCACACCCCTAATTAAGGGGATTAAAAACTAAAGCTGCCTGATTTCACTGCTGGGTGGAAAAAACAAACAGACAGAAGTGGTGGAAATGGCTGGAGGGCGAGTTTTGAGTGGGGGATTCTGCTGCTGAAAAGAGCAGCTCCGGGAAGTGACAGGACTGACCTGTTCTGCCTTGTGTCTGTAGTTGACTGCTGAACACAGAACATATTTAATTGCTGCTCCACACTCCCTCCAGTTTGGTTCCTGTCGGGGATGGGAGGATTTTTATCCCCTGGGGTGCAGCCTCTGGGAGGTGACAGTCGTGTCACCCCATGGTGGTTTGGTGTCTCCCCACTCAGTACCATCACTGGCTCTTGGCTGTTTTGGGATGATGTTGTGGGATCTTGTGTAGAAGCAGAGGAGAGATGTGTATGAGGTGCTGAAAGCAGGGCAGAACCTTCAGGCATCCCTGAGGTGCTTTTGCATGCGTGAAACGGGCCAAATTGCACCAAATCTGGGACAGTGAACGTTGTGTAATGGAAATATTAGGAAGCTGTGCTCACTGAGGGCTTCTCCCTGGCTGTGCCAAGAGAATGAGTTTGTCCTGGGATGGGGACTGCTGAGGATGTCTCTCTAATCCTGACACTGATCTCCCATTGCTCATTTGACTCCGGGAGGGTGTCACTGCAGTTCAGGATCCCTGAAGGGCTGCTGGGGAACAGCCTCTGTGTGGGAGGCGTTGCAAAACCCGCTGTGATTTTCCAGGAACCATCTTCTCCTTTGCTCTCCAGCTTGTGAAGCCACCCCAAGGGGAAGGGTGACTTTGGGGTCACTCAGCATCACGAGCAGGAAAAGTGGGAAGAAAACCATCCCTCTGGAGGTGGTGTGAAGTGTCCAAGTGCGTGCCTGAGACACGCAGTGCCCTTTTGTGGTACATGGCCCTGCATTCACTGGGAAACGTCCTTCTGGGGCCCTGGTGGCACTGGAGTTTGTCCCAGTCAAACAGAGTCAGTACCTTGAGGCTTTACAAACGGCTTCTGACTCCTGTGTTTGGGAAAACAACTGAGTGACTGGTTTGGTGCCTGTGGACTATCTCTGTTGGGAACGTGGAACTGGGTTTAAATGGTGCTGGATGTTTGCCTGCTCTCCTTGGGCACAGGCAGAAGCACCATGGGATGATTTTCTGGGAATGATGCAGAGTTTGGAATTAACTCATCACCTGCACTATTTAAAAGGGAAAAAAAAAAGAGAGGAGCTTTCTGGAGGTGCTGTCTCCCTCCCTCCCTCCTGTACACGGTGCCCAGAGAAGATGCTTTGCTGTTCCCAGTCTGAGGCAAGGTCAGCAGCATCCCAGTTTGCATTTCCCATTGCTGCAGCCAGCTGGGAAAGGCCTGGTGGGCCTTGTGCTTCCACAGGCTCTGCTGGTTTTGCTGGGGACTTCAATTAGCTCTTAGTGAGCTCTAAAGCCAAGCTTCCTGGTCTTGTGAGTTTTCAAATGGTTGAAGGTTGGGTTCTTTCTGTGATACTGGGAATTTACAGCTCAAGGTTTGTGTTGGGAATGGATTTCTCCTTCTCTGTGTGTTGCATGTGATACTGAGCCCTGAAAGAAGAGGAGACTTCAGAAAAGGGTGGCCCTTCCTGAAACAAAGCCGTCCCTCAGCTCGGGAGCAGCACAGGCTGCTGAGTGCTGATACCCGCGGTGGTTTGTACCCACCCAGTGAAACTCAGCCTCACAAAACCCTCCCTGCTCGCTGACTCATTATTCCTGGGCTCTTTGGAGCTTTTGCTGCCCCAGCTGTGTCTCCAGAGGCTGCAGCTGTGCTGGATCTGGGTTGTTCCAGGCTGGTGGATGCTGAGGAGGTCTCTGGCTTCTCTGTCCCTGTGTTGATCTGGAGGTGTAAGCGTCCAGAAAACCAAGAATTGAGGGATTTTGTGGATAATCTGCAGCTGGCCAGTGCCTTCCTGCACTCCTAGGTAGGGGTCATTAAACTTTAAAGTGCAATGTTCAGGCTGATCATTACTGTAAAGGTAATTTTAGTCCCCTTGTCTCCACTGTTTGATGGTTGCAGTGAGCATGGAAGAGCAAACCACGTAAATCAGCTCAACCTGGCATCTGGTGCAACTCCTTAAAACTCATTAAAACAGCAACAAAACCACATTGCTGTGCCCCTGGGCAGACCCTGGCAGCACAGGGTTAGGCAGCATGTCCTGAGGGTTTCCCTCCCTGCAGGCTCTTGCTGGGGAGAATGAGTTCCCTTTGCATTGAATATTTTTGGAGTGTTGATGTTCGGAGGAGGAGGAGCAGTGGCTGATTTACAGGAGAAAAGGTCTGGAAATCAGCTTAGGGTAGTGTAGTGTTAACTTGTTTAAGCGTCCCTGACAGACTTGGAGAGCTGGGGGTGTTCACCTGGAGGAGAGAAGGCTCCAGGGAGACCTGAGAGCCCCTTCCAGTGCCTGAAGGGGCTCCAGGAGAGCTGGAGAGGGACTTGGGAAGAGGGATGGAGGGTCAGGACACAGGGAATGGCTTCCCACTGCCAGAGGGCAGGGTTAGATGGGATATTGGGAAGAAATTGTTCCCTGTGAGGGTGGGGAGGCCCTGGCCCAGGTTGCCCAGAGAAGCTGTGGCTGCCCCATCCCTGGAATTGTTCAAGGCCAGGTTGGAGCAACCTGGGCTGGTGGAAGGTGTCCCTGCCTATGGCAGGGACATGGAACTGGATAACCCAAACTATTCTATGATTCTATGATATTCAGTGGCAATTTTGAAGCAGTAAGCCCAGCTTAAAGCTGGGGCTGGGGCTGCTTTCAGCCAGCTTTCACCTGGGCTCAGTGGAGGATGAGCCTAACGTGGCTCTGGCCAGGCCAGTCTTTCTTGTAAGTGGTTCCCTTAGATGGTTTAAATACTGTGCATTTCTCAGCTCATCACATCCAAATAACTGTGTGATTATGGTTATTTTTAATGAATTTGGGGCGTTGTACTGGGGTGCGGTGGATGCGTTCGAGGCACTGGGGTGAATGCAAATCGCTCTGCAGCCATGCAGTAACAAATGAAGTGGTTAAACACGATGTCCCCGGCCCACAGGGGAGAAACAGTCCTTGTGTGTGAGCTGGAGCAGTCGGTGGTGAAGCCTGTTAAGAGCTTTTAGCATCAAACATCCCTCTGGCTCTCGGTGCAGCAGCGGAACGTCCTGGCAGGTGCCTCTGTGTGTGTGTGTGTGTGTGTGTATGCAGGGGTGGTGTTTATCTAGCAGGCAGCTCTTTATCAAAGGAGTGTGCAAGTCCCTCTTGGCTTCTAATTATAGCTTTGGTTTGGAAACAACCAAAGGGAGAACAACAAAAGCAAAAAAAAAAAAATGCTTTACCCCTGCACTTGGAAAACTGTAAGGGAAGAAAATGAGCCCTGTTATGTTAAACCTTGAGTGTAAATGAGGCACAGTGTAAGTAAACACATCTGTGTTCAGGCAGGGGAAAAAAAAA